>NW_021319089.1:69783-86622 GCF_001605985.2 Dendrobium catenatum
TTTTATAACAAACTAACACCAGATGAATATCTTTGCAATATTTAACATTCATATAACGAGCTCATAAACTAATTTTAGATCTAAAATAAAACCATAATTTGTGAGAAAAAGCTTGAACCGTATCACTTATAATTTTACAATCTAAACCCCATTCATTAAAAACCTCACAAACCTTCTTCCAAGAAACCCAACGAACCTAGAAGAACTTATTTAGCATCCTCTCTAATCTAAGGCAAGTAGACATCATAGGTTAGAAAGTATGAAATAAATAAATGGGAATAGAATTCAAAACAACTTTAATGAGCACCAATCTACCACCAAAAGAGAGAAATTTAGAAGACCAGTGAGAGAGTTTTCTTTGAAAATTTGTAAACACGTCTTCAAAAAGAATTTTTTTTTACCTTTATAAATAGGAGTACCCAAGTACTTTATGGGCAATAACTTGGATTGGAAACCATAAATCCTTTGGATAGCATTAATTTTAATCTGATTAATAGACCTAAAAATAATTAATTACTTTTATCTTTAGTAATGGCCAAACCACTCATGTCATGAAACTGGTAAAGAAATTTGATCAACACTTTAATGTTATTGATGGATCCATTAAAAAACATAATAAAATCATTAGCAAAGCTAAGATGAGAAATCTGCAAACCCCGTGTAATATAAAAAATAAGTTTCAGATGCCTTAAATATAACTCTTCCAACCCCTAAGAAAAATATTCCACAGCAATAATAAAAAGGACAGGAGAAATAGTGTCACCTTACCTTAAGCCTTTAGAAGATTAAAAGAAACCATAATTCCTACCATTAATGATGAAGGAGAAATAATAATTCTCAATATATTCTTAATAAGCATAATGAAATAATCAATAAACCCAAATAAAGACAAAACAATATAAAGGAAATTCCAGTTGAGACTATCATAAGCTTTAGTAAGATTAAGTTTCAAGATAATGTTTCCCCCTTTCACTTTAAAATTAATATCAAGTGTATGCTCTTGAGCCAAAAGAAAATTGTTAAAAATACTCTTACCCTTCACAAAACCAGTCTGATTATAAGAAATAATTATAGGAAGAATATTAACCAATCTATTATAAATGATTTTAGAGTTAAGTTTGTTTAGAAAAGAACAAAGGCTAATCAGTCTAAAGTCGTTCCAATTTTGGCTCCATCTTTTTTAGGAATGAGAACAATATTCCTAGAAGAAACGAATCTAGGGTAACGACAACCGATAAAGAAGTCTTTCATCGCTTCAATCGCATCCAGTTTAACAATATTCAAGGTTTTTTGACAAAAAAATAGTATTGAACTCATCAGGATCAGCCACAAAATCACCATTCATATCATTAATAACATTGAAAATCTCAGTTTCATATAGAGATTGAGTGATAAAATGATTGTCATTATCATTAATAGTGTGAGGGATAACATGAGGATTAATTATATGAATATAACTACTCTTGTTATTAAAAATATTCATTAAGTGATCAACTCCAGATTTACAAACAAGTCCTCAGAATCAATCATGCTACCATCATTTTAAACAATTTTATGGATGTGATTCTTAATTTTATTCTTATTACCCAAAGCATGAAAAAATATAGTGTTCCTATAACCCTCCAAAATAAACTTAGCATTAAACTTTTGCCTCCATAAGGTTTCCTCCTGAAGTTGCAACTAAAAAAGAGATTCATTGGCAATATTAAGACTATTAAGATTGTCAAAATTAGGGTTCTCTTAATGAAATTTATCTAACTCAATGACCATATTCTCCACTTCCTTAATATTAGTAAAAAAGTTCTTTAAAACATTTTTATTTCACCATCTCAAAGACTGCTTTAATCTACTCAACTTAGACCATAATCTTAACATACCAGTGATATTAATATCAGGGTAAACAGAAGCATGCCAATTAGTATGAACCACATTCATAAAATCACCATGTAAGAGCTACATGTTTTAAAATATAAAAAAAAAAGAACCAGCATTTCTATTAGCATTAATGGTCAAAAGTAATGGTACATGATCGAAAAGAGTTATACTAAAATGTTTCACATTAGACATAAAAAAATTAGCAATCCAATCATTTTTAAAAGGATCCTGACAAGTCTTTGCCACATAGTAGCTCTATTCCAAGTAAAAGAACTCCAAAAAAACTAATGTTATGCAAATTGCAATCATTTATCCTGGAATTAAAATCTTCCATAGCTTTAGGATCCCCCCACTATCTCAAAAGCATTAGAAATAATATTAAAATCACCACCAACACACCAACGAGTAGTAATGGTAGATGCAAAATCAATTAATTGGTCCCAAAGAGGAAGGTGACTTAGTCTAGAACATGTAGCATACACAAAAGAAACATGACACTTAATATTAAAATAACTAATTTGAGAGTTTACTACTTGAGGTAAATTTTAAATGATATTCATATATGAAAAAACCCAAACAAGTAGCAGTAGAAGCAAGCCTATCATTCGAAATAAGAGGCTCAATCAAAACCAATAACTTAATACTATGCACTCTACACAGATTTCTAACTCTAATTTTAAACTCCTTACCCCCAATACCCCTCACATTCCAAAAAAGAGCCTTAACTAATATAATCTTTTCAGGTAGTTTGAGCTCTGGTGGAGTGAGGCGTATAAGGTAAATAATTTTTATTGTGTTTACCTTTCTTTTTACCAACCTTAAAGAAGCAATCATCGTCATTAATTTCTTGAGTAATTTTATCATGATTGGAGGAGATGGTATCCACAATACTCACGATAGTCTCATGATCCACATTTATAGGATCCAAAGTAGAAGTAGGGATGAATTCACCTTCTTCCCAGCCCTCATTAGAGACATCCATATTACCCACTAGTTCATTATGTTTCTCAACATCTCTATTGGTATTAGAAAGCAAAACAGGTCAAGATAAGTCAGGATTCTCCTTGTCATGGAGCATGGAGTCAATTAAAATAAAAATATTAGGACCATTTTCAATATTATTGTTCACAACAGCCGCATTATTATCCTCCTTCTCGGATAGAACATCCATTATGTTTTCCATCTAGTCCTAATTTAGAGTAATATCATTTTCCAGCTTATCGTTAGAGGGAAGCGGTTCCACCTGATCTAATTGGATCAATTCATTGTCATTCACGATAGGAACATATTATTTCACGGTGGATCTAGGCTTCCCACTAACCAGAAAAACAATTATTTTTTTTTTAAATCAGAATTTAGCTTAAAACATTCAGTTTGAGCATGACCATGGACCTTACAGTTAGAAAAAAAATCAAGCACTTTTTTAAACTCAACTTTTTGAAAATAACCAAAGGCTTTTGATCCAACCCAAATTTCCTTGGCTTGCTTTTTTGTGATATCAATCTCAACTAGAACTCTGGCCATTGACGGTCGAGTCCTAGATGCTGTCGCTTGATCAGTTTGAAGTGACCTTCCAAAAATTTAACCCAGAGCGTGTAAGACTTTTGGATTGAAGAAGTGAAGACGCAAATTAGGAAACAAGATCTAAATAGGAACAATAGGCGATTCTACCGTAATATCAAAATAAGGAGTCCATTTCAAAATTTGCATTTGACAGTTATAGATGAAATACGACCGTCTAGCAAAAATTCTACTATAATCTAAATCATTGGAGAGCTGTATGGCAACATGTCGAGGATCAAGTAAACCAACAGAATAAAAGCCCAAAAGTTTGAGAGTAGCAAAAAAATGGTGGATATAATCCAGATTAGGTCTACGCAAACCAAATCAATCAACCAATTTTTACTTGAAAAGGGGATGTATGTTTAAGAAATTCATCATCGGACAGAAGAACTGCAGGAAATCAGTTAAAAATCATTTGTGTTAAAGTTCGAAGAACAACACCTGTCGAGGAGCTACCCGAGAGGACCTCTTTGAAAGATCGCGATCTAGAAGGAGATTTCTGACCATCAGCATCCAGATTAAAGAAGCCTTTATTCTTACTCAGCATAAGCTCAGTAACATTTCCCCACGGGGTAGAGGATGAGGCACCCGTTATTAGATGGCTTGCCCGAAAAGGGGCATGAAACCCAGGAAGGGTACCCAAACCGCGAAGACTGAAGAAAACCAAGCAAAATCGAGGAAGAGAAGGAGAGGAGTGGATGGAAGCAAAGGGAGAAGAGAGAAACCCTACATCGCCAAGGACTCCGTGTAAGGGAGAGTGAGGTGTTTAGTTTTAATCCATCTAACCACCTTGTCAAAATAATTCGACGGCCCGAGCTACATCATCAATATATTATGTATTGTATAACTGTGTATCACGTAATGTGATATGTCCTGATTTGTCATTGGTGGGGTCTGGTGACTGCAAATAATAATCTCTCGATCAATTGACAACTAACATGTATTTTTTTTTTTTTTTGCATACTCTAGCTAGAATGTCAAATGGGCTCGTCAAGTGATAAATTAAAAAAATATATTTTTATATTTTCTTAACTTCAAATAATTTGATTTATATATTGATGAGGTAGACACACCACAACTAGTCATGGGCATTGACTAGCCATATATGGCAACCATGATGGACAACGATGGTGGTCTGCCAACAATATGTAGATAGTTATAATTACAATTCCTAAATTAATTTATTAACTACTAAAATAATTCTAATTTCAAGTAATATTTATATTTATTTAATTTAATTATCATTTATTTATAGTTTATTTATATATTTATTTAACTTAAATTTAAATATTTAAGTTATATTTACTTAAGTTTATATAGTATTATATTATTTAAAATCTGCATTAATATAGTTAATTAATTAATTTTAGTTTGGGTAAATTGATCTTACTATAATATAATTTAGTATATAAATCTTAATTAACTTAAATATAAATATAAATATAATTTTAAGAACAACAATTCTTTTTATTTTAATATTAAATATTTTATATAAATTAATAGTATGATGAATTAAAAATTCTTGAAAAAACTTTAAAATTATTGTTATATATTAAAACTTAATATATACCATATAATTAATCTTATAGAATGACATAAATTTCTTATTTAAAATAAGTGAAATTTAACAGAAAATTTATTATTCATATAATATAGTTATTTAAAATTTTAAAATAATATAGATTAGAGCTGAATACTAATAAAATGTTTATTTTAAATAAACAAATTATGCAATATAATAATAAGAGTTAAAAATGTATATTTTAAAATTATAAATTTGTTTTGTATATATTAATTAAATAAAATAATTTTGAAAATTATAATTTTTAAAAAATTATCATATTTTTTTAGTAAGTTTGAAAAAAAAAAATATAAATTAAGTTTGAAAAAAAAAATACTATGGTGCTCTCCCTTGAATTCTGCAATGAATTCAGCCATTGAGAAATTTAAAAGAATTAAAAAAACAAAAAAGCTTCTAAACTTACTTGACTTGTGATATATCATAAAAAAATTATCTTGTTCAGGCACAAATCTCGAGGCAAAATTAAGTTGAAATCTTTAAAAATTAAATCAGAGACCATTTGAACAACGATTTCAACAAACGTACAGTCAAACAAATGTCATAAAAATATGAACCCAACGACACCAAAGCAAGAAGAAAAGGAGGAGAAATAAGAGAACGAATAGAGTTCTTTTGCCACCAGACTCCTCAACGACCGCCGGACTTCAGCCTGGCCACCGATTGTGACAGGAAATCTGCCCGGCCACTGAATGTCACCGTACTTCCATCTTGCCGCCGAATAACACCGAACTTTGGTCTGACGCTGGACTTCTTCATGTCATCAGACTTATACCCATCACTGGACTTTTGTCGCACTTCTACCCAACGCCGGACTTTCGCCTGTCGCCGGGCTTGTTCCTATCACCAAATTTTTGTTGGACTTCTAGCCTACGCCAAACCTCCGCCAATCACCAGACTTCTACCAATTGTTGAAATTTCGTCAAGCTTCTGCCTTATACCGGACTTACAATCGTCACCAGATTTCTACCCGATGTTGGACTTTCGTCGGACTTCTATGAGAAGCCGGACTTTTGCCCACCACTAGATTACTAACCAACATCGGACCTTCTGCCGGTCACAGGATTTTCATTAGACTTCTACCCAACCACAAACTTTTACCCATTATCGAACTTTCATCAAGCTTCTACCTTACCTCGGACTTTCGCCTGTTACCGAATTTCTGCCCTATGTCAAGCATTCATCAAACTTCTATCTGATGCCATACTTTTTTCCGCCACCAAATTTCTACCTAATGCTGGACTTCCTAGGACCTATATGAGATGTCGAACTTTTACCCTCCGACAGATTTCTAGCTGACATCAGACTTTCGACCATTACTGTACTTCTTCCTATAACCAGATTTTTGTTGGATTTCTACCCAACGCCAAACCTCCACCCATCATCGAACTTCTGCCCGATACCAGACATTCGTTGGGATTCTGCCTTACGCCGGACTTCTACCCATCTTCAGATTTTTACCCGATGCTAGACATTCATCAGACTTTTACCCAATGCCGAACTTTCACCCGTCGTTGGATTTCTACAAAATGTTGGACTTTCGTAAGGCTTTTACTGATGACAGACTTCTTCTAGTTGCCGAATTTCTACCTGAGACTAGACTTCCGCCCGTCAACAGACTTTTGCTCGATGTGAGACATTCATTAGGCATGTGCTTGATGCAAGATTTATGTTCGTCGCCAAATTTCTACCCAACTTTGGAATTTCACCCGTCACCATACTTCTGCCCGTCGTAGGACTTTCGTTAGTTTTCTACTAGATGTTGAACTTTCGCCCGGTTACAAACTCACACAGGAATTCAGCTTGGCCATCGACTAATGCTGGATTGCTGCATGGACGCCCACTAACGTAAGAATTCCACCTGGCTAATAAAGGATACTAGACTTTTACCCAGCCACCAACTAACATTGGAGTTCCACTAGGCATCCAACTATTGTTGGACTTCCACCCAACAAAGACCTTTTTAACCTTCGTCGCCTGCCAACCATAATAATTCTGACCTCCTTCTCCAACTACGGCCTTTTCAACCTTTGTAGCCAGCAATGGTCTTTCCGATCTCCGCCGCTCGCCGACTACAGTCCTTCCGACCTTCTTTGCCGACTACAGTCCTTCCGACCTTCTTCGCCGACTACGGTCATTCCGACCTCCATCACTAGACTATAGTCTTTTCGACCTCAGTCCCGACTAAATAAACATGTGAATACTGATTCTTTTAATCTTCACCATGTAATGTGCTCTGTATGATGTATATTTACTACATTAAATCATGGCCTTCCCTGCAAGGAATGGCCTCATTAGTAATCAATTACAAACACTTGTGGATTCATTCAAACTGGGTCAGGCCCCATGGTTTTTCCCTTATTTAGATTTTTCCACATAAAAATCTTAGTGTCTCTTATAAATGTTACACCCTCTCTTTTATCTAATTATGTGCTAGATTTCGTACAAAGCCAAGATACTAAACTATATATTTCTCTACCTCCGTGAATATTTCAACACGCAACAACTAGCATTATTATCAAGGATCCATCTTTTTTAAAGAGCTCACGTTATTAAGTATCATATTACTTTTATTTTATTTTTTTATAAGATAAAATAAAATATGACTCATATATTATGCTAATTTATCTTTATTTTTTCTAAACTTCAAATAATTTTATTTATATGTTGATGGTGGTGGCCGTCGCGGGACTACTTTTTTTTTTAAATCTGATTTAGCCGTCGCGGGACTACTTTATTAAAAAAATTATGAAAAGCAAACAAAACAAATAATTTTTTTAAAACAAAACACGACAACAACATCAAATCTTTATCCACTACATGGGGTCAACTACATCAATATGCTTTCTCTATTGTGTTCTTTTAAGTGTTTAATTTCCATTTAAATCAATATAAGACAATATTTTTAATAATTTTAATCAATTATTTATAGATCCATCTCAACTTTTATTTAAAATAGTCATATGAACATATATAAATTATAATATATATTATATTATATATATATATAATAATATATATTATATATATATATATATTGGTAAATTTGGGCTTTTCCCGTATATAAATGAGAAAAAAGTTACAATTGAGTAAAACAAAAAAAAAGCATTATACAAAAAGAGGCTAGTCAAAAAGAGCTAAAATTACACTACCAATTAAAATACAAAATAATATAAACTAAAGAAACAAGAGCTCCAATGTCCCTTTAAAAAGCCTAGACACAGGGAATCTGATCAACACATCACAAAAGAACTCAGACCCTTGGCTGCTCGAAGATCGTCCAAAGGGGAGAATAAAGGTGGAACCTAATCATCATCATAGGTAAGACAAAACCTTCAGAAAAACCTGCATGCAGCAGTTCTATGCATCATCGAACAGTCCAGAAAAAAAAGCCAACGGGGAAAAATCCATATAAGCAAGACTAAGTTGAATGGGACTCCGAAAAACCAAGAAAGCTACAAGGAATAGTAAACCAGAATTTCTAAGCTTCAGCAATCAGAAGCACAAACCAGCACCCAGCTATAACATATTTAGAAATTTTTATGAATTCTTCCACTTAATAACTTTCTGAAAAACTGCTTTTTTGATGCTTAAAGAGGTAGTCGTGCTGCTACTAAATTTGTTTCCAAATCTCTTGAAATTCCATTCTCTCCAAATGTAATAAACACAACAATAAGAAATGCGAAAGTATAAGGTTTTTTCCCCCTGTTGCATATTCTTCTCACCATCGATCCATTCAAAAAACTGAAGAATAGTGGGTCTAAAATGAAAACCCTTGGAGCCAGATATAAGATCTGAGAGGATATTAAATGAATAGGAACACTCAAAAAATAGATTAGCTACACTTTCCGGGTAATTATGACATAAACTGCAGGTTAAAAGGATAACTATGTTTCTTTTGTGCAATTCATCCACAGTTTTGAAGACCCCACTAATAGCTTACCAAGTGTAGCACGAAACCCCATAGAATTTCTAAGCCACCAAACCAAATTATACCAAGGACACCTAGTCTGAGATAAGTAAAACTCATTTATAAAATCAGCATGCTTGCTACTAGGTTGATTTCCACATAACATACAGTTGGAAGAATCTTCCAGAGTACAGATATTCTTAATAGCAATGGTAGCAGAGAATGGAATGGAAGCTGACAAAACCTAGTTAGTTCCACTAATATAATCTCGGACTAAAGTGTCAGGGTTAGTAGCATTCAGAAGATGATGCCCACCCGATAGGTCTTCTAGCTTACCATTATTGCACTGATGATCCTAGTGCAAAGAGATAGGGAATTCGTGGTGCTATAATGCCAAAGGAATCGGGCACCAAGGTGAAATGTATCTACTAGATAACCAAGTAGATAATGGAGATATAGTGTTGTACATTGTAGGAATGACAAAGCAATTAAATGAAATTTTAATAGTAGGCAAGGATGGAAAACCTAAACCACCAAATTGCTTAGGTTTAAAAACCAAATCCCAAGAGACCATATGTTTTTTTTACTATTAGAGGAATCCCCATAAAAAAGAAATTTAGAGCAAACTTTCTTAAAGTATTTAAAAACAGTTTTTGGCAATATAGCACCACGAATCCAGTATGCAATGGAGTTCAAGATAGTATATTTTAGAAATTGCAAAAGCCCAGCAAATGATAATAGATTAGCTTTCCAACCATAGATCTTTTTATTGATACTATCAGTAAGAGAAATATAGTCCGCAACCTTTAATCGATAAAAAGATACAGGAATCCCAAGATATGAAATATTTTGTGAGATGTTGTGTATAGAGAGCACCTAACAAAGATCTTCCTAGTTATACACATTCCTTTGAAACATGATAGAGCTTTTGTCATGATTCACATGAAGCCCAATAGCATTAGAGAAAGTATTGAGAATGTTCTTCAGGTAATTACATTTTTCCAAAGTTCCTTCTCCAAATATTAACACATCATCTACATACAAAAGATGAGATTAACAAAAACCACCAAAATTAATCCCCTTGAATCTGCCATTATCCAGCAGAGAAGAAAAAGCATCCATAACCAGACAAAAGAGATAAGGGCTAAGAGGACATCCTTGCCTTAAGCCAGCAGAAGAGGTGAAGTAACCTTCAAGTGTACCATCTACCAAAATAGAGAAGTTCACATCAGATTTACATCCTTAATCCAACTTACAAAGATTCTAGGAAAACCTTTATGTATCATCCTAGAGATCAAAAAATCTCTAGATACAGTATCAAAGGCTTTACGAATAACAAGTATGGCACATAAATACTTAATCCCACCTCTTTTACGAGCCATGTCCAGAATTTCATTAGCAAGGAGAATATTATCCATGGAGACTCTAGACTTCACAAAACCCGATTGATAATGCTTAACGATCATGGACATAATAGGCCTGATCCTATTAGCAATGACTTTAGCAATGATTTTATAAAGAGTATTACATAAAGCAATCGGTCTAAAATTAGAAATGGACTCCATATTTTTATGTTTAAGAATAAGTGCAGTTGTCGTAGCTTTGACACCACTAGAAAAGTAACCATTATTGAAGAATGATTTAACAGCTTTACAAACCAAAGGTCCAATAATATGCCAACCCGATTTATAAAAATGGAAGTTGAAGCCATCGGGGCTTAGGGTCAAGGTGGAATACCCCAAAAAAATAGCTTTCTTAATTTCCAATTCAGTGACACTGTATGAGATAACATCAGAGTAGAAGTCAGGCAAAACATTACCAATTGAAAAAATGTTAACATCTAGATTTGTAGGGGGAGTAGGATTGTATAACTCTTGGAACTGGTTAATGATATAATTAATTGCATCACTTTTCTCCATGCCAAGATAAGAAGAAAATAAGTTCACAACCAATTTATTATTTCCCTGCCTACTTTTAATTTTTGCAAATAGAAATTTAAGATCTTCTTCACCATGTTTAAGCCATTTCACTTTGGTTCTTTGGATTAATCAAGAGGCTATAATACTAGAATATTCAAAAACGTTTGCAATTTATGTCATTCATATCAGCTTTGATGATTTGATCACGTGGCATATCATGTGCCTTCTCCAAACATTCTTTTAGTTGCATAACCAATTCATCAAAATGTTTGTTAATGTTAGCTGACATAGCCCATCTTTCCTTCCTGATACCAGATTTTAGCTTCTTGAGGATATGGCACAAAGAAGATAATGGAATACCGAAAGTAGGCTTAGAAAAAACCTCAAGAAGAAGATTCCAGTACTTGTCATTTTTGGTCCAAAAGTTTAAAAAAAAATATGTGCAAAGAGTTATTGGCAATGCCTGAGTGCAGAATCAGAGGGTAATGATTGTTGCGAATCTATTTTTTAGGGAATATTATTTTGATGATAGAAAATACTTTTATTTCTCTATGACTGTCTTGCCTTCTAACAATTCAGGTCCACAAGATAAAACTGCACTTTGAAAAATCTCAAGATTGGGTAGACTAGCTTTGAGTCAGTATGTAAACCTTTTTCCCTTTCTTGAGTCTATTATAAGTGATGTGGTTACTGATGCTAAGTAACCTTGCACACACATAATTAGGGGAATTCTTTCTGTTTAATTTAAAGTTCTCTATTTTTGCTCACATCATCAGGGATGATTCAAAATCATCCTAGATGATCAGCTAAAAATAGAAACCCTAGTTAGGGTATCCTAGTTAAAGCAGCCGTTATTAAGCACATCGTCCTAGACAATCTTTGTATCGACCGGGACGATAGGCTTAAATTAGAAAGAATCAGCCGCCAGATCTATTTAGGTATTATTTATTTTTAGACATTATCCAAGACATCATCTTGGACGATGCAACATTATTATGCCTAAATTAATCTGGTAATTAAGGAAAGTAATTAAGGTTTGATTTCTCAATCAATTCGTCCTGGACGATCGCAGGATCGGACGGGATGAATAGTTCAAAAAACCTTAGTTGTTTCTGGACGATCAACATGTTGCAAATCTATTTTCATGTCTTATGTTTTGATGATTGACAAACACTATTGATTCTCTTGGACTGCCTGTTATTTCTAACTTTTCAGGAATCGAAGATCGGACGAACAAACGAAGCCAGTTCAAGATTACGTAGGTTAGGGTTGAGTCAGTCTGTAAATTACTTTTTCTCTTCTTGTGTCTATTTGTAATATTCAAAGAGACTAATACTAAGTAATCCTAAACACACACACTTGAGAGACTTAGAATTTCTATTTTTACTCATATCGGCCAGGACGATATTTACATCATCCTAGACGATCAGGCTTAAAACAGAAAATTTAAATAAGGATTCTTAATTAAGGCAGCCGTCATTAACAGATCATCCTGGACGATACGTGTATGGGCCAGGATGATAAGCTGAAAATAGAAATAAATTGCCGCCATAAATAATTAAGGTATTCTGTATTTTTTGGTAATCGGCTAGGACGATCTTGGATCGGCCTGTACGATATTCAAAAATTATGTCTTAATTGATCAGACAAATCAAGGAAGTAATTAAGGATGATTGATACGATCATTACAGCTTGGATGATCGCAGGATCAGCCAGGATGATTTATTCAAAAACCTTAGTTACTTCTGGACGATAAATAACGACCAGCACAAATTCCGGGCGATGCTCTGGACAATTTTCCTCTAATTTGAACTGATTGTCCTAGACGATCGTGAGATAAGCCTGGACGATCAAGCCAATTTTAAATCATCCAATTTGCATTCAGGGCGATGCTTTGGCCGATCTTCTGAAATTTGTACTGATCGGCAAGGATGATGTCGATATTGGCCTGGACAATATAGTCAACAACTTACAATTATTGAGCTCCTTTGAGCTCTTCTATTTAAGAGCTCATGTTCAACATTTTGAACAATCATTTACTGCTTCCTTGACCTGAGAAGACCTAGAGGTGAGAAAGAGAGAGAGGGAGAGAGAGGATCTTATGAGGGGGAGCTTGTGAGGGGATTCACAAGGGTTGCTTCAAGGATCGCTCTGCTTCATCATCATCTAGAGTTTCTCATCTGTGGAAGGGCCGGTAGAGGTAAGGATTCAACATCTAATTTTGGTTTTCTGCCAGCTTCAGGAGGAAGCAAAAGTAGATAGGTTCTCTGCCTTGCCGGGGTGGCAAAAAGAGGTTCTTGTAAAGGCTTCTCCGCCTAGCTGTGGGTGCTAAAGGAGAGTCACGATTATAGTGCAATACTCGGAGGGCGCCTCCGGGGAGTGGACGTAGGTCGAGTTGACCGAACCATTATAAATCTTTGTGTTCTTATTTCTTGCTTCAAAACTTTAATTTCCGCACTTATTTTTTTTGTGGTGTGATTTTAGTTTATGTAATTTTACTTCTTTGTGAAAAGAAAATTTTTAAAATACCAATTCCCCCCCCCCCCCACCACCCTCTTGGTTAGCTTGGGCCAGTTCTATAGGGCTTAACATCCCTAACGAACTTTCAAGTGGTATCAGAGCGGGATTCATAAAAAATTAGTTTGAAAATTTTTTGAATTTTGATCCATGGCTAATCTTGGGAATCGTAACACTACGAAAGGGTATTCTATTACCCGACCTCTCCTGTTCGATAACCTACCTTTTTATTTCTGGAAAACCCGCATGTCAATATTTTTATAATCTACTGATTATCCCATGTGGATGTTTATCAAAGAGGGTTATTCTCCACCTTCTCGTGAAATTAATGGTGTTAAAACTGAAATTGCTTTTACTGAGTGGACTTTCGATGAAGGAGATTTATCCCAATTAAATGTAAAATATTTGAACTATTTTTTCTGTGCTTTAAAATCTGAGGATTACATGCATGTCTCCACTTGCAAAACGGGTAAAGAAACTTGGGATAAATTATGTATCACTTATGAAGGAACCAATGAAGTTAAACAATCTCGTTTGAACATTCTCTTACATGACTACAAACTTTTTCGTATGAAATCTCATGAATCAATTTCTGACATGTATACTAGGTTTACTCAGATTGTTACTTCATTGCATGTCTTATGAAGAGAACTTTTGAATTTTGAAAAAGTAAACAAAATTTTGAGATGCTTCCCTTCATCTTTTGATGCTAAAATAACTTCTATAACTGAATCTAAGGATTTATACACATATTCGATTGATAATTTACTTGGCTCACTCATTTCTTATGAGCAAGGGGTGAATCAAAGAAATCTTGAAGCAGGAGAGAAGAAAAAGGAGAAAACAGTTGCACTGAAGGCACAAAAATCAGATTCTGAAACTTCCGGGTCTGAAAGCGATGGAGTTGCCTTCATCACAAGGCAATTCAAAAGCTTTCTAAGGAAGAAGCAAAAGCATCATTGGAGAAAAAGTAAGGATCATAAATATTCTAAAGGATCTTCTGATGTTGTTTATTATGAATGCAGGAAGCCTGGACATGTGAAAGTCGATTGTCCTACACTCCAAGATCACCCGAGCAAGGAAAAGGAAAAGGGCGAGGAGAAACCTAAGTTTAGGAAGGACAAGAAGAGAATCCAAAAGGCATTCTGGGTAGAATCTGGTACTGATTCCTCTGATACTGAACCAGAGGAAGAGACTACAAACCTGTTCTTAATGGGGGAAGATCATATTGAGCAAAGTGATGAGGAAGAGGTAAGTAAACCAACCTTTGATGAATTGTTTGAGATTTGTGAGAAAATCCTTGCATCATACAAAAAACTTAAGAAGACTCATGCTAACCTAAAATTGAAACTTGTAAATTTACAAAAAGAGTATGAAGTTATTCTTAAAGATTATTCAACAATTGATTCTAATCACATGGCTCTTCTTGATGAATTTGATGATTTGAACAAAAAGCATTAGGAATTAATTAATAAGCATGATGCATTAAAAGTTTCACACACATCACTTGAATATGATTTCAAGAAATCTAAAGAGAAAGAAATAAACTTGAGGGTTGAGAATGATGTTCTAAAAAACATAAACTTGAGAATTAAAAATGAATTGGATACACTTAAGGGAAATTGGAAGACTCCCACTTTGAATTCAAACCCAAAACCTAGGAAGAGGCATTATAACACAAATCATTTAAGAAATTCTTTTCCTGGAGTTAGATGTTTTTCTTGTGGCATGCTAGGACACATCTCGCACACTTGTACTGTTCACCATAGTACATATTGGGTATGAAGACCTAAGATACATGATTCACAGCATACCACACCTGCATTGAATTCTACTTTTCCTAAGAAAGGATCCAAACTAGGTTGGGTTCCTAAATCTGACTGTTGTTGAGTTTTGTAGGTGTGCTCTCACCAAAGACCTCGTGGGAGCATAGGATAATTGGACTTATAGAGGCTCGCTGCTCAAAATTGCTTAAACTTGCTGCTTCATAATTTCTTGAAATTTTTTGTCTATTTTGTGTACTAGCTTTGTGTTGTTCTAGATCGTTTTGTTTTCATTTTGCTTTTCATGTTTGGTTTTCTATATGATTGTTTTTTTTTTAAGCTTTTAGATTTTGGAGATTTAAAACCATTGATTATCATATCTAAATCAGTTAAAGGGATAAACACCGTTGATGATTTCCCTCCCTCTAACCTCTTTTAGTGACATAATTTTCTTTTTTAGACAAAAGTCTATCTCACATTGACAAGTAGTTTTTGAAACTAAGATTCTTTTTATCTTGTTACAAAAATCTATCCTATACATAATATCCAAAGTCCTTATAAATCTTTCAAGTTAAATGAAATCTTACCATTGCATTTATTGCATGATTATGATTTTGTTTTGTGGGTTGTTCTTCCCTATGTTAGAGAGAGAGCTCTTATTCTCTAATATTTGGAGGATATACTCACAACTAAAGTTCTTTTTAACGGTTTTGTTAAAGAGCTTTTAGCTTACAATAATTAAAAAGGAAAGAGGCCAATGACGCCAAATTGAAAAGAAAAATATATACACAAATGTGTATCAAAATCAAGATGCTCAAAGAGCCAAATCAAAGATATAAAAGGCATAAAATGAGCCCACTAAATACAAGCTATTATCTCTTTTTTGAACCCTTAAAATTTAGAGAACTCATTGGTTATTTGATGCTTTAAAATGCTTGATTTCAAATTCCATGATTGAGACAAATTACTTTGGTATATTATTTATAAAATATTTTCTTTGTAACTAAGTTTTGATTGAATCTTATTTTTACCCAGTAAAGTTTTTCTGAGTTAGATCTTTTATTTTTAAAAGAACGATTATTGCTCTGAAAGAAGTCCGAGCTAGGGATTAACAAGATCGGATATTCTACCTTATTTGTTAAACTCTTTGATTTTTTAAATCTCTAAAATTTAATTGTTTGAAAAATTTGACGTATGGATTCTTTCTTAACACAATTAAAAAAAACTTTCATTTTTTGGTTTTTAGCCTTTTTTTATTATTTTTATTGTTGATTCTAGCTTTGAATTGTGAGTCATTTATTTTTAAGGGTTTTGATCATCAACATCTTTTCCTAGAAATCAAACTTCTAGTCACATCGTCCTGACCGATTCTCATATCGTCCTGGACGATAGGACAAATTTTTTTACAAAATTCCATCTACTGAACATTTCTGTGCTTGCTATAACTCTTCGTCCTAGATGAAAATTTATCGTCCTGGACGACATGATCGAACTCTGTTGCAATCATGACAGTAGTCCTGGCCGATAACATATTTCATCCTGGCCGATGTATTTTATGGTCATCGTCCTGGCCAATACACAAGATCATCCTGGACGATCCACGTGTCAGCACGTTTAAATCCTTAAAATTGGCCCACACAATCCATTATTGGACAATCGTCCTGGCCGATCCACTGTTCGTCCTGGACGATACACGTGGCACATATTTAAAAC
>NW_021319089.1:86722-162157 GCF_001605985.2 Dendrobium catenatum
ACATCTCCTGGCCGATTCTCATATCGACCTGGACACGATGACAAATTTTCTACAAAATTCCATCTGCTGAACTTTTCTGTGCTTGCTATAACTCTTCGTCCTAGAATGATAATTTATCGTCCTGGACCGACATGATCGACTCTGTTTGCAAAATCAGACGAATAGTCTGGCCGATAGACATATTCATCCTGGCCGATGTATTTATGGTCACCATCTGGCCGCATACACAAAATCATCCCTGGACGACCACGTGTCAGCACTTAAATCCTTAAAATTGGCCCACCCAATCCATTATTGGACAATCATCCTGGCCGATCCACTGTTTTCGTCCTGGACGATACACGTGGCACATATTTAAAACGTTTTAATTCGGCCATTACACATTATTATGCATCGTCTTAGACGATACACCTAATCGGACCGACATCTGCTTTTCAAACAATCGTCAGCTTGACATCTCGGGACGATCGCCTGTCTCTAATCGGTCTGCCGATCGGACCACCTTTTGACCAATACGGCCCTACGCAATTATATATTCCATATCGCCCGATGATTCTGCGATCACCTGGACGATGTGGCTGTTTTCTTTAATTCCAGACGCATTCCAGCCATGTTTCACTTCCACATCCCTTTTTCCTCTTGTATTTTCACCATGCTAATCTCCTTTTTATGGCTGGTGAAAAAGGGCTCGACAAACTTCTGGGAGTTCTTCAGGGCTAGGATGCGCCTCGTTTCAGGGGAGGCAGAAGATGAAGCTGCTTACATCGATATAAAGAATGTGGGATAACTGTCTCCAGTATATCAATACTCTCACATTTCATATCCGGTAATGGATCTTTTCGCGTCACACTTCCCTTATTTCATTCTATCTCTCGCTTCCTTTAATACTCGAGCTCACTTCGTGCATTCCTTTAAACAAATCTTCACATTATCTACCTCACAGCCCTAATCCTATGTGAATTGACGCTCGTCGAAATCACATATCAGGACTGTGTTGAACTTTAACAGCTATCCCACCGGGGATAGCTGCACAAATCGTTTAAGATTTGACTTTGACTGGTCCATAGAAAATCATTTCTTCGAGACAATGCACTTTTCAATGTTGGGAGACTAGTTTTTGTCAAAGATGCTAGGATAATCCAACATGTCTTCGCACTCTAAATTCCAAAAGCTTGGGACCAAATCCACATCACTCTCTACTTCTCTTATTACTTTTTACATCATGGCACATAGAGATTTAAATAACTGCAGACTTAATTTTTAGTACATGATCACTTAATCACAAAATCTGCGAATACAGGTATAAGGGGAAAACCCAAATCTGCTTAGATACACCTCAATTGCCTATTCTTGAATCCAATATAACCTTAATAATCCTGTTCCACCCAACCCTCCCCACTCTCTCTACTCAAACAGTTCCCTTCAGTACTTCACAGTACTTGTCTCCACCTGGGATGAGGCACCTCGGGGGGCTGAGGAGTGAGGAAGGCTCCGCTCCCGTTCCTGATCCTATTCCTCTCCACCTGCACTCATTGTTTGATCAGTAATAGAGAGGTTTGATCGAATGGGAGACCCGCTTGACTTACGTTGCGCACAGGAGCAGCAAATATTCTGAGGATTTGCCTGCTATGAGCAGCACCGCACAGAGGACTTAGCCTGTTTTTAAAAACAGCTACAATTACTCACCAGTAGCAGCAGCATGACTAGGACATCGCTGGTTCAAATGCTCAATTCACTATGCTAGCTACTACTTTCAGCAGCCACCCCACCACCCTTATCGATGATCAGGGTCCCATTTTTCTGTCTTTATTTTTCTGTTTTCTATTTTCTATTTTCTATAGTTTACTCTTGTTAGTTTGTTTTGTCTCTATTGTGTTGTTTTTCTTTTTTTCTTTTTATGTGCTAGGACGCCTCTTTTGTGAAGACAAAAGGAAGGAGTAGGATGTGGTAGAAAAGTTGATGTGCTTGTAACTTTGAGTTTAATGAACTGCTATTTTACTGAGATTTTCCTTACTTGTGTTCTCCATCATCAAGAAAGGGGAGATTATTGCAAATCTATTTTCATGACTTAGATTTTTTATGATTGAACAAATACTATTATTTCTCTGGACTACATGTTATTCTAAACTTTTCAGGAATCGAAGATCGAACGGATATAAAACGAAGCAGTTCAAGATTCGCGTTAGGTTAGGTTGAAGTCAGTCTGTAAATTACTTTTTTCTCTCTTGAGTGTCTATTGTAATATTCAAAGAGACCTGATGTAAAAGTTAAGCCTACACACTACACACTTGAAAGACTTAGAATTTTTCTTTTTTACTCATAGCGCCATGAACGAAATTACATCATCCTGGCAATCAGGGCTTTAAAATAGAAAATCTAAACAAGGATTCTTAATTAAGGCAACCATCATTAATCAGATCGTCTGCGATAATTGTGTACTCGGCCGAGACGATAAGCTCAAAATAGAAAAGAAATTGCTTGCCTAAACAATTAAGGTATATTCTTCTATTTTTTAGTAATCGGGCCAGGACGATCTTGAATCGGCCTGGACGATATCCCCAATTATGCCTTAATTGATTCAGACAAATCCAAAGAAGTAATTATGATGCGATTGATACGATCATATCGGCACATGGACGATACGCAGATCAGCCAGGAATGATCTATTTCAAAAAACCTTAGTTACTTCTGGACGATAAATAACGGGCCAGCAACAAATTCAGGGCGATGCTTCTGGACGATTTTCCTCTTAATTTGAACTGAATCGACCTGGACGATCATTCAGATTCAGCCTGGACGATCTAAAGATAATTTTAAATCGTCCAAGTATTGCATTCAGGGCAAGTGCTCTGGCCGATTTCAAATTTGTACTGATCGCAGAGATGATGTCGGATATCGGCCCTGGCACGATATTTGTCGCATTTTTACAATAATATGAGCTCTTTTAAAGCTTTTCTATTTTAAGAGCTTGTTCAAGCAATTTTGAACATCTTTTGCTAGTTTTTTTTTTTTTTTTTTTTTTTTTTTTTTTTTTTTTTTTTTTTTTTTTTTTTTTTTTTTTTTTTTTTTTTTTTTTTTTTTTTTTTTTTTTTTTTTTTTGGCTGCTTCCTTGACCTGAGATGACCTTGAGGAGAGAAAGAGAGAGAGGGAGAGAGAGAGGATCTTGTGAGGGGGAGCTTGTGAGGGTATTCACAAGGGTTGCTTCAAGGATCGCTCTGCTTCTTCTTCATCTAGAGTTTCTCGTCCGTAAAAGGGTCGGTAGAGGTAAGGATTTCAGCATCTGATTGTGGTTCTCTGCCAGCTTCAGGAGGAAGAAAAATGAGGTAGGTTCTCTGCCTTGCTGGGGTGGCAAAAAGAGGTTCGTTGTAAAGGCTTCTCCGCCTAGCTGTGGGGGCAAAAGGAGAGTCACGATTGTAGTGTAATACTCGGAGGGCGCCTCCGGTGAGTGGACGTAGGTCGAGTTGATCGAACCACTATAAATCTCTGTGTTCTTGTTTCTTACTTCAGCACTTTAATTTCCACACTTATTTATTTTTGTGGTGTGATTTTGGTTTATGAGATTTTACTTCTTTGTGAAAAGAAAATTTTTAAAATTCCAATTCACCCCCCTCTTGGTTAGCTTGGGCCAGTTCTATTGGGCTTAACATCCCTAACGAACTTTCCCAACATCGGCCAGCTGCTATTCAGGGTGATGCTCTGGATGATTTTCATCATATTTAAACTAATCATCCGGGATGATCGTGGGATCGACTCAGATGATCAAGCTATTCTTTCATTGTCCAGACATCCATTTAGTGAGATTGTCTAGACGATATTTATTGCAAACTTGGTTTCATAGATTGTGATTTTGATGTTAGCAAACACTTTGACTTCCTTCCTCTACTGATGTTTTAGGACCAAAAGATCTGACGACAAGTGGAGCCAGCTAATGATTGGGTAGACTAGGTCTGCGTCAGTATGTATTTTTTTCCCTTTTTTGAGTCAATTATAAATATTTGAAGTGACTGATGTTAAGTAACCCTACACACACACACACTTGAGAGATTTAGAATTTATGTTTTTACTCACATCGTCTCGAATGATATTTATATCGTTCTAGATGATCGAGTTCAAAACAGAAGTTCTAATCAGGATTTCTTAGTTAAGGCAGCCGTAATTAACTGATCAGCCTAGATGATACTTGTATCGGCCTGAACGATATGCTCAAAATAGAAAGAAATAGCCACCATAATTAATTTAGGTATTCTGTATTTTTGGAAATCGGACAGGACGATCGTGAGATCGGCCTGGACGACATTACATAATTATGCCTAAATTGATCTAGGAATCAAGAAAGTAATTAAGGATGATTGATACGATCATATCAACCTGGACGATCGTAGGATCGGCCATGACACTCTATTTAAAAACCCTTAGTAACTCCTGGACGATGTCGACCAGCACAAAATCAGAGCGATGCTCTGGATGATTTTTCTCTGATTTGAACTGATCGGCCGGGACAATTGTGAGATCAACCTGGATGATCAAGCCAATTTTTCAATCGTCCAGATCATCTTCAGGGCGATGTTATGGCCGATCATCTATGTTTTGAACTGATCGTACAGGATGATATTAATATCATCATGGATGATAAAGTCGGCAACTTGCAATTATTGAGCTCCTTTGAAGCTCTTATATTTAAGAGCTCTTGTTCAACCTTTTTTAACATCTTTGCCTACTGTCTAGACCAGAGAAAACCTAAAGGAGAGAGAGAGAGGGAGGGAGAGAGAGAGAGGATCTTGTGAGGGAGTTCACAAGGGTTGCTCCAAGCATTGTTCCACTTCTTCTTCCCTAGAGTCTCTTGTCCTTGGAAGGGTTGGGAGAGGTAAGCTTCAGCGATCGATCGAGGTTCTCTGCCTACTTCAAGAGGAAGTAAAAGGAGTGGGGTTCTCTGCCTTTCCAGGGGTGGCAAAAAGTAGGTGGTTTGTAAGGGCTTCTCCGCCTAGCTTTGGGGGCTAAAGGAGAGTCACGTTGGTAGTGCAATACTCGGAGGGCGCCCCGGGGAGTGGACGTAGGTCAAGTTGACCGAACCACTATAAACCCTTATGTTCTTTTTACTGCTTTCGCACTTTAATTTTTTGCACTTGTTTTTCCGTGGTGACTTTGGTTTGTGATATTTGTTCTTCTTTTTAAAGAATTTTTTAAAAATACCAATTCTCCCCCCACTTAGTTAGTCTCGGGACTAGTTCATAGGGTCTAACATCCCTAACAAACTTTTAAGTGGTATCAGAGTGGGATTCATAAAAACTGAGTTTGAAAACTTTTTGAATTTTGATCCATGTCTAACTTTGGGAATCGTAATACAATTGAAGGATATTCTATTACACGACCCGATTTGTTTGACAACCTTCCTTTTGATTTTTGGAAAACTCGCATGTATACTTTTTTGCAATCAACTGACTATCGCATGTGGATGTTATCAAAGAAGGATATTCTCCACCTTCTCATAATATTAACAAAATTAAAATTGAAGTTGCTTTTACTGAATGGACTTCAAATGAAAGAGATTTAGCTCAATTGAATGCGAAGTGTTTGAACAGTTTTTTCTGTGCTTTAAAGTCTGAGGATTACATGCGTGTTTCTACTTGCTCTACTGGAAAAGATATTTGGGATAGGTTGTGCATTACTTATGAAGGAACCAATGAAATGAAATAATCTTATTTGAATATTCTCTTCAATGACTACAAACTTTTTTGTATGAAAACTTTTGAATCAATTTCTTATATGTATACAAGATTTACTCGAAGTATAACTTCTTTGCATGCCTTAGGAAGAGAACTTTCAAACTATGAAAAAGTGAACAAAATATTAAGATGCTTGCCTTCCTTATTTGATGCTAAAATCACTGCTATAACTGAATTTAAGGATTTAAACACCTATTCGATTGATAATTTTCTTGGCTCACTCATTGCTTATGAGCAAGGGGTGAATCAAAGAAATCTTGATGCAGGTGAGAAAAATAAAGAGAAAACATTAGCACTAAAGGCACACAATTTGGACTCTGACTCTTTCAGGTCTAAAAGCGATGACCTTGCCTTAATCACAAGGCAGTTCAAAAACTTTCTAAGAAAGAAGCACAAGCATCATCTAAATTGGAGAAAAGGTAAGGATAACAAATATTCTAAAGGATCTTCTAATGTTGTTTGTTTTGAATGTAGGAAGCCTGCACATGTCAGAGCGGATTATCCTACACTTCAAGATCACACAAGCAAATAAAAGGGTGAGGAAAAACCCAAGCTCAGGAAGGACAAAAAGAGACTTCAAAAGGCATTTTGGGCGGATTCTACAACTGATTCATCGGAGACTGAACCTTAAGATGAAACAACAAACTTGTGCTTGATGGCAGAAGATCATCTTGATCAAAGTGATGAAGAAGAGGTATGTAAACCATCTTATGATCAATTGTTTGAAATTTGTAAGAAAATTCATGCATCATACAAAAAATTAAGAAAACACATGCTAGCTTGAAGTTGAAACTTTTAAATATACAAAAAGAGCATAATCATTCTCAAAGATCATTCTACGATAGATTCAAATTATATGGCTCTACTTGATGAATTTGATGATTTAAACAAAAAACATTCAGACATAATTGATGAGCATGATGCATTAAAAGTTTTATACACCTCACTCAAATCTTATTTGAAGAAACCTAAAGAGATAGAGTGCAACTTGAGGATTGATAATAATGCTTTAGAAAATACTAACTTGAGGCTTAAAAATGACTTGGACTCAATTAAGAGAAATTGGATGACTCCTAATTTTGATATAAAGCCAAGACCTAGGAAGAGGCATTACAATCCAAACAATTTAAGAAATCCTTTTCCTGGTGTTGGATGCTTTTCATGTGGCATGCTAGGACACATCGCACGCACTTGCATTGTTCACCGTAGTACACACTAGGTGTGGAGATCAAAATTGCATGATTCACAACATAGCATACAAGCATCGCTTTCTACTATTCATAAGAAGGGACCCAAACCTTTTTAGGTTCCTAAAGCTGACAGTTGTTGATTCTTACAAGAGTGCTCTCACAAAAGACCTCGTGAGAAGCATAGGATACTTGGATAAAATAGGAGGCTCGCACCTCAAAAATTGCTTAAACTTATTGTTTCATAATTTCTTGAATTGCTTTGTTATTTAAAATGATTGCTTTTTGTTTGTTTTTCGTGCTAGCTTTTTTTCTATTTTAGTTGTTTGACTTTCTTTTGGTTTTCTATATGATGATTTTTCAAATCTTTAGACTTTGGAGATTTAAAGCTAATGATTAGCATCTCTAAATCAGTTAAAGGGAGAAAGACCGTTGATAATTTTCCTCTTTCTAGCCTCTTTTAGTAGGTATAATTCTCTTCTCCAAACAAAATTCTATCTCTTTTAACAAATGGTTTTTAAAAATAAGATCATTTTTTCTTGCTACAATGATCTATCCTATATATAATGTCCAAAGTTTTTATATATCTTTCAAGTTAAATGAAATCTTGTCATTGCACATATCATGTGATTTTGATTGTGTTTTATGACTAGTTCTTCCCTATGTTAGAGAGAGAGTTCCTATTCTCTAATATCTGGAAGATATACTCACAACTAAGAATCATTTTTAAGAGATTGTAAAAGAGAATTTAGCTTGCAAAAATAAAAAATAAAAAAAGTGTGGGAGTGGCAAAGATGCCAAATTGAAATAAAAAGAGTATACACAAAAGTGAATCAAAAATCAAAAGATGCTCAAAGAGCAAATCAAAGTGACAAGAGGCATAAAATGAGCCCACTAAAAGCAAGCTATTCTCTCTTTTCAAAACTTTTAAAACTTAGAAGAACTCATGGGTTATTTGATATTTTCAAAGGCTTGATTTTAAATTCCATGATTGAGACAAATTACTTTGGTATATTATCTATGAGATATTTTTGTTGTAACCAAGTTTTGAACGGATCTTCTTTTTACCCAATTAAGTTATTCTGAGTTTGGCCTTTTGTTCTCAAAAGACAATTTTTACCCTGAAAGAAGTTCGAGCTAGGGATTAACAGGATCGGATATTCTACCATTTTCAGATTATGACATTGTTAACTCATTGATCTTTTGAATCTCTAAAATTTAATGTTTTGGGAAATTTGTCATATGGATGCTTTGCTAAAACAAAAAAAGAATTATATAAAAAAATTTGTTTTCCTTTGTTTGTTTTTAGTTTTTCATTACTATTTTTAGATTTTTCTTTTTTATTTTATTTTGGAGTTTTCTCTGATAATCTCCATCTTTCCTTTGGTATTCAATTCTTGTCATAACGTCCTGGTCAAAATCTCTATCGTCCTGAACGATATGATAATTTCTATTCAAAATTCCATCTACTGACCTTTTATGAGCTTACTGCAAATCATCATCCTGGCCGATCCAAAATCATCCTGGACGATATGATCGTTCTCTGCTATAATCATCTTGATCGTCTTGGCCGATACATGTTTGTCCTAACCGATGCATTTATTAGAATTATCCTGGCCGATACACTAGATCGTCCTGGACGATCCACGTGTCAGTACATTTATAATTCTTAAAATCGGCCCCGAACGATCCATTATTTGACAATCATCCTAGCCACACCACTATTCATCCTAGACAATACACGTGGCACAGATTTAAAACATTTTAAATTCGGTCAGAATGATCAATTATTATGCATCGTCCTAGATGATACACCTAATCGGCCAAGACGATCTGCTTTTTCAATTGTCGTCCGGCATGACTCCTCGGGCCGATTTCCTTTGTCTAATCGTCATGGCCGATATCTGATCGGCCTAGATGATCAGACCGCCTTTTTGACCAATTGACCTGTATGCAATAATTGAACCATATCATCCTGGATGATTCTACGATCGTCCTTCACGATGTGGCCGCTTCTTTAAATTCAGACCTTTCCAACCATTGTTTTCACCTCAAGCCTCATCTTCTCTCGTTATTTTCTTACTGTTTTCTTGCTATGGCTGGTGGGAAGCGAGTCTGCAAACTTCTGGGAGATCTTCAAGGGCTAGGATTTACCTTCGTTTCAGGGAGGCAGAAGATGAAGCTGTTTGATCAGTTGAAGACCCGATTCGACACTTCTGTAGCTCACCAACAGCAGCAGCACGATGAGGTTATAGCCCGTTTCGATACTATTGCTGTTCACCAGTAGTAGCAGCATGACCAGGACATGGCCTGGTTTGGCTCACAGTTTGATGCCTTGACTAGTTACTTTAAGCAGCCACCACCACCACCACCTCTGTTTGATGATCAGGGACTCTCATTTTTCTAGTCTTAGACTTTATTTCTTGTAGTTGCTTATGTTTATTTTTCCTTCTTTTTGTACTTTTTCTGCTTTAGTTGCTTTTTAGTTCCCTCCTCCTTTTTGAGAAGTCAAAAGGTGGAGTAATATGTTTGTACTTGTTGATTATGTTTGTAGTTGTTAGTTTGTACTTGCACATATTTCTAATCTGAATTTTTAAAATTCTTGAATTACACTGCTATAATCATCAAAGTGTTTGCCATCATAAAAAAGAGGGAGATTGTCACAAACTTGGTTTCATAGATTGTGATTTTGATGTTAGCAAACACTTTGAATTCCTTCCTCTACTGAATTTTTAGGACCAAAAGATCTGACGACAAATGGAGCCAGCTAAAGATTAGGTAGACTAGGTCTGAGTCAGTCTGTATTTTTCTTTTTCCCTTTCTTGAGTCAATTGTAAATATTTGAAGTGACTGATGTTAAGTAACCCTACACACACTCTTGAGAGATTTAGAATTTGTGTTTTTACTCACATCGTCCCGGACGATCGAGTTCAAAATAAAAGTTCTAATAAAGATTTCTTAGTTAACGAAGTCATAATTAACTGATCAGCCTGAACGATACTTGTATCGGCGCAGACGATATGCTCAAAATAAAAAGAAATAGCTACCATAATTAATTTAGGTATTTTGTCTTTATGGAAATCGGCCAGGAAAATCGTGTGATCAGCCTGGACGATATTAAACAATTATGCCTAAATTGATCCAGGAATCAAGGAAGTAATTAAGGATGATTGAAATGATCATATCGTCTTGGATGATCGTAGGATCGTCCAGGATGATCTATTGAAAAACCCTTAGTTACTCCTGGATGATAACAATCGGCCAGCACAAATTTAGGGCGATGCTATGGTAGATTTTTCTCTAATTTAAACTGATCGGCCGGGACGATCGTGAGATCGGCCTGGACGATCAAGCCAATTTGCAATCATCCAGATCATCTTCAGGGCGATTTTTTGGCCGATCGTATGTGTTTTGAGCTAATCGTATAGGACGATATTATTATCGTCCTGGACGATAAAGTCGACAACTTGTAATTATTGAGCTCCTTTGAAGCTTTTCTATTTAAAAGCTCTTGTTCAACATTTTTTTGAACATCTTTGGCTGCTGTCTTGACCTGAGAAAACCTAAATGAGAGAGAGAGAGAGGGAGAGAGAGAGAGAGAGAGAGGGAGAAAGAGAGAGAGAGAGGGAGAAAGAGAGAGAGAGAGAGAGAGAGAGAGAGAGATTGTGAGGGGGAAGATTGTGAGGGAGTTCACAAAGGGTTGCTCCAAGCATTGTTCCACTTCTTCTTCCCTTAAGTCCTCCTTGTCTGGAAGAGTGGTGGGAAAGGAAGAAATAAAAGTTCGCAAATTGATTTTCGGACCAGGTTCTCGTGCCGCTAGGAGCGAAGCAAAAGGAGTGGGGTTCTCTGCCTGCCGGGGGGTGGCAAAAGAGAGATGTTGTGGTAAGGGCCTTCTCTGCCTAGTTGTGGGGCTAAAGGAGAGTCACGTTGGTAGAGCAATACTTGGAGGGTGTCTCCTGGGAGTGGACGTAGGTCAAGTTGACTAAACCACTATAAACCCTTGTGTTCTTTTTACTGCTTCCGCACTTTAATTTTCTGCACTTGTTTTTTCGTGGTGACTTTGGTTTATGATATTTGTTCTTGGTTTTAATTTTTTTTTTAAAAATAACAATTCACCCCCCTCTTGGTTAGCCTCGGAACTAGTTCATAGGGCCTAACATCCCTAGTGAACTTTCAATATTCTCCGATTTGTACTAATCGTATAGGATGATTTTATATTATCCTATACGATATGAACAAAAATCTTATGATCATCCCAAATTGTCCTGGTTAATTCAGCTTAAATTGCACTAATCGTATAAGACGATATTAATATTATCCTAGATGATAAAGTCTGTAAGTTATAATTAATGAGCTATTCCGAAGCTCTTCTATTTAAGAGCATTTATTCTATCCTATAGAACATTTTTTGTTGTTGTTTTTACCTGAGAGAGCTAAGAGGACAGGGAGAGCAAGGGAGAGGGAGAGAGAGAGGATCTTATGAGGGGGAGTTTATGAAGGGGTTCACAAAGGTTGCTCCAAGAAAGGATCCATTTTTGTCTCCTCTAGTCATCATCTTTAGTTCCTTGGGGGTTCTAGAGAGGTAAACTTCAGCATCTGATCAAGGTTCTTTGCCTACCTCAGGTGGAAGCAAAAGGAGTTAGGTTCTCTACCTACTTCTAGAGGAAGCAAAAGGAGTTGGGTTCTCTTCCTTGACGTGGGGGCAAAAGAAGAGACACTGAGTTTAGTGCAATACTCGGAGGACACCTCCGGGGAGTGGACGTAGGTTGTGTTGACCGAACCACTATAAATTTATGTGTTCTTTACTACTACTTCCACATTTAATTTCCGCACTTTAATTTTTGTGTTAAATCTTAGTTTTTTTTTAAGATGGTATTTTGATCGAAAGATTTTTTAAAATACCAATTCACCATCCCTCTTGGTTAGCCTTAGGACTAGTTCATAAGGGCTTAACATCCCTATCAAACTTTCTAGTGCCATCAGAGCACTTTCAAGTGATATCAGAGCGGGATTCATAAAATCTAGTTTTTAAAAACTTTTGAATTTTGATCGATGGCTAGCTTTGGTAATTATAATACAACGTAAGGATATTCTATTACATGACCACCTTTGTTTGATAAGATTCCTTTTAATTTTTTAAAAAATTACATGTCTACATTTTTACAATCGCTATATTATTGTATGTGGATGCTTATTAAAGAAGGTTATTCACCACCTTCTCGTGAACTTAATAGAATTAAAACTGAAGTTCCTTTTATTGAATGGACTTTTGATAAAAGAGATTTAGCATAAATTAATGCAAAATACTTTAACTATTTTTTCTCTTCTTTAAAATCTGAAAATTATATGCATGTTTCAACTTATGCAACTGGTAAAAATATTTGGGATAGATTTGTTGACCTCATTTTTGTATGAGGTCACTTGGACTAATCTTGACTTTAAATCAATCCAATATCCAAATCAATTCAATATCTAAGATCCTCCTAGAATCCTGACCTTAGGATCTACCTAGATCTTAGATCAATCAAACCAAAATTCAAAGTCTTAAGGCCCTGTCCTAAAGACCTTTTCCAGCGAATTTTCAAACATTTTGAAACCTAATCAAATGACCTCTGATTTAGAGTATGTTAGTTGCATATTGATTCATTTTAATCAATCTTTAAGACCACCTCGACTGCCACCTCAGCAGTCAAAAGGGTTAGTTGACTGGTCAACACAGTCAACAAGTCTCTTAAGGGCTTTAAGAGGCTTAAATGTTCAAGTAAGCTCAAGTAACTTCAATCCCTTTGAACCTAATTCACTCAACCAGCCCTCAAGCCTTCTCCCATGCCACCTCAACTGCCATGTGGCATGGGGACCAGTCAACAAGTCAAACAAAGGGTCTTGAAGGGTCAAAGATGGTCAAATGACCTCTCAAACTTAATCCATTCTATTTGAAAACTCTCCATCTTTTTTTAGTCAGTTTCTGGAGCCTTCTCAAGGCTTTTCTAAGCCCTTGGATGAAGATCTAGTGGCTCTTATCAACCCCACATGCTCTAGTTAAGACAAAAACCCTTTACACCTAGGATGTCCTTGGGTTGTCCTTGGCTGCTGCTCCCACTAACTCCCTGGACAGATGGCACTCATCTGGAGGCTCATCAAGTAGATCCCAGCCCTCCATTCAATCTGGAAGGGATTGAATAGGGCAAAAGGCTCAAATGAGCCTCATTCGAGCCCTAGCACTCTCTCACCACTTCCAATCTCTAAAGCCAAGCTCTCTGTTCCATTGAGCTTTCCAGAGACTCCTATCCCTCTCCCCGATCAAATCCGGCCGGTCAAAGTGGTGGCCGACGAGCCTCCGGCGAGATCTAACCCAAATCCGTTCAAGGAGATCTAGTGTTCGATACAGGAGCTCTCGAGCCGAGGAGTCTTCTACAAAATGGAGCGTGGACAGTCTACAAATGCAACAATTCATTAAACGGGTCAAACCGTCCAGTAACTTGGGTAAAATCTTAAACCCTAGGTTAGAACACTTAGTTTTAATTAACTTTTCTAAAAGTGCTTTTTAATCTATGTGTTTGATACCCCATAAATTCTGTTCATTAACTAAGCCTAGATTTAAAATTTCATAAATTTTAGTTAACTGGATCGAACGAACGAGCCAAAATACTAGTTCTAGGGCTACGGTTAACGTCTGTTACGTAATGCCTGAGTTCTAAACCGTTGATCTCCTGATCAACGGTTTAGATCACAGTGTTCCGTGCCTTGTCCGACTGCGGGGATCCTCCGGGGGATCGAAATTTCGTTTGGCGCCATCTGGGCCCTTGATCCAGACCGCGGGATCGAGATCTCGCCGTCTGATCCTTTCCCGTATAATCGGTTTGCGGGATCCAATCTGGGCCTTTGATCTTGAGCAGCGGGAGATCAAAGGGTCGAAATCGTGGCTGACGTGGTTAAGTAAAAGCCGCGTGGACCCCAGCCGCCGCCCCGCGTTTGATCCAGCGCCCGCCACGTGTCCCGTCGCGCCGCCAGACATTTAAAATGATTTAAAAAATCACTTTAAATCATTTTAAATCCAAAAAAAGGTTCCAAAAATGATATAAAATTAAATATAAGTCCAAAATTTTAATATAACCTATCAAATTTCTCAGAAAATTAAGATCTTTAATTTAAAATTAAATTTGATTTTAAATATTATATATTTTTTAAATTATTTGAATTATTAAATATTTCTTATTAATTAAAAATTTATCAAAATATTTTAGAATATTCAAAATTTATTTTTAAGTTATTTTCTTAAATATTCAGAGAATACATTTAAAATATTTAACCTAAATTAAAATTAATTTGATATATTATATATAAGTTAAATAATTTCAATTACTTAAGATTTGAATATTTAATTAATATCTAATTATAATAATTTTCAAAAATTCAAAGAATCTCTATTTAAATCATCTTAAATTATTAAAATACTTTGAAATATATTTTAAAACTATTTTAAAACTATTTTTGATACTTATTCAAAAACTATTTTAAATTACTTTAAATTTTCTAGATTTTCTAAAACTAATCTATTTTCTAGATATTAAAATTAATTTTAAAACTATATATGTTAAATTTTGAGAGCACTTGAGAGATCCCTTTGAAATTTTAAATATAGATTAGGCTCGATTGAATAGAAATGTTTGGGGATTGATTAGTAAGTGATTATTTTATAATCATTCATTAATCAAAACTTCGTTACCTCAATTATTGTCAATTTTTGATTGTGCACACATCACATAGTCTAAGGCTCTCCTAGATTTAGGAATTGATTGTGCTTATGTATGTGTAACATGTATTTGGTCAAGGGTTAGTAGAAATGTTTGGGGAATGATTAGTAAGTGATTATTTTATAATCATTCATTAATCAAAACTTCGTTACCTCAATTATTGTCAATTTTTGATTGTGCACACATCACATAGTCTAAGGCTCTCCTAGATTTAGGAATTGATTGTGCTTATGTATGTGTAACATGTATTTGGTCAAGGGTTAGTCAAAACTTCAATTCAAACCTATTAAGCTTAGTGTCTCTAAGGACAATAATTAAGGACAAGTGTTTAGAGAACTTAAAATATTTCCAATAATTAGGATTCACTTCCTCTTGAGTTGAAACTTTGAACACATAAACTTAGTGACACTCTCAGCCCTTGGAATGTAATAAATCCTTTTAAACCCAAAAATTATGTATAACCCCTCTAACCGACCAGCATTAAACCCTTTATTTATAAAAATTGAAAGCCCCTTGATTTGACAACAAACTGAATCTCTTCTTAGGTCATTCCTTACCTTTGGAGCTGATTTCAAGGAGTTAGGACCTTGTTTGGAGCAAAATCACAAAAAAGGGCCCTCTAATTAAACAATATTAAAAATCCATTAAATAGTCAAAACTTTGAACCTTCATAACTAATTCAAGAAAAATCAAAATTGAACAAACTCACTTGCATTCAACTCATAATAGTGTCTAGTATTTATTGAAAATGTTAAAGTTCCCAAAATCTGTCAAAATCAAAAAGTCAACTTTGTGGTCAAACCTAGATCAAAACTAGTCCAAAACTTCAAACCTTCGTAATAAAATGTAAAAAAATCCAATTTCAGTGTAGTTACTGTCTAACGGATCGTAGTGAGGTCTAGTATTTTAATAAAATACAAACATTTCAGAATTTAAGCTTAATTAAAAAGTCAATTTTTGACTCTTTAATTAAATGATTAAAATATTCTAAAAATTCATAAAAACTCAAAATCGCTCTAAAACTCCATAAATGTTTAACCAACTCTTAAAATCAGTAATCAACCAACTTAAATTAAAATTCATTAAATTTCAAATCTTAATTATATCAAATCACTTAATTATACCGGGTATCACTAGATAACCCAGGCCTACGAGGCTATTAACTTAGTCCCAAGGAAGGTGAAATAAACTTCACGGCCAAGGTGTGAAACAAAGATGGAATCCAACAATTAATTAATAATCAATCTTAAAATTGACCTCAAACCTTTAATACTTAAACTTTAAAATTTCCCTTAAGCCATTTAACCAACCAAAATATTAATCAACTTTAAACTAATGATCCTATTTAGGACACACCCAAACCACACAGCCTTACTCACACAATTTAGATGGTTTTCTAGGAGCACCAACTCTAGTTTTAGGCTAGGCCGATGTTTACTTTTTCGCTATGTGCCGGATTTTTGAGCTTTTACTGCATGTTGTTTGCTAGCCTAGAATTGATGTGATTGTTTATTTATTTACTGCACTCTCTGTTGTAATTGATTGAACATTTAAATTTTATATATCAACTGCTTGAGATCAAATATTAATTTCTTCGGATTGCATATATATATATAACTGTTGATTATTATGATAACAATGCAGGATCAAGTCTAGATTTTTCTATTTTACATAAATGTAAATTTGATTGGAAAAGGTTGTAAATTCTTTAAAGTGATTTGAGATTGGGATTTGAATATCCAACTTTAATTGCAAAGAGGTGAATACATCCCTAAAGGGGAGAGTATTCTTTTATTTGGAAGTCAAGTTAGGATACCTTTCAAATATCTAAAGAGAAAAGATAACATCCCATTCAAGGGGGAGTTTCTTTCCATTTGGATATCCAAAACCGACGAATCAAGCTGCTCGTGAAAAGGTGAAGAAGTTGATAGCGAGAAGAATCTCAAATCTCAAAATCACTTAAGTATTAGGAGTAGAATCCGGATTGTCGTCAGTGGTTCCTGGCCACTTTAATTTTCTGCAAAATTTTGTGATGTAATAATAAGAGGCACTTGCCTACGGACATTTAATTTGATATATTTAATTTATTTATTTATTAATTGATGTGTTGATTGTGATTAGGACTGCATGCTTTTTTGTAGTTTTTTGGCGATTATTACATGTCTTATTTTGATTTAGCCTGGAACCCAATCGTAGGCTCTTAAGAACTTAACAAAAATTTTCTACTTAAATTGAATTAAAAATTTTAAGACAACATAGAAACTCTAACGATTTAAGAAATAAGCCCGGGATTGCCAGAAGTTCTCATTTCAAAGCATTCATTCAAATTCAAGCTTTTAATCGAGTCGATTAGCATGCATCATATTAGCAACTAATTTATAAAAATCTTTAAATCTTTAATTGCATTTATTTAGACATCATACCCAACATAAGTCTAAGGGTCCAATTAGGATCTGCTCTAGATGTCGGCCCTATTCATAAAAAAAATCTATTTTAAACAACGTCGCTACCACTCAACATAAATTGACCGGACTAGTAATTTTAAATCGTTTAGGTGGTTTAGCTGGCTCCCCAATCCAGGCCGGGGTAAGACCAGACTTGCACTGCATTAGTTATGTTTGGGCCAATTTTAAAGTGCCCAATTTAGATTTAGGTTCTGAGGCTGACTCAGGCCATAAGACCTCAATTTTCGGGAATTGAATCCCAAATTTCTAATAAAATTGACCACTCAAACTAAAAATTTCTTTCAATCAAATTTAAGCCTAACACTTAGGATAGGCCGTGGTGTTTCTGAAGTAATTCAGAATCTTAAAGACACTCCATACTCCTCTTCCTTTGACTCTGAAAATAAGTGCTCAACATTGAACCAATCCCATTTGAATATTCCTATCATTTCTCTCCTTTGATATCTATCTTTGAAAATCTAAAAATGAAATTTACACCGCTATTTTAATCAAAGTTTTCATAGGAAACTTTTATTTCCTACGATGTAATTAACTACGAGGGCTTCCGCTCGTAGGAGATTTAGAAACCCAGATCTAATTTTCAAAATTAATTTTTCAAAAACCTTCAATTAATTATCTTTGGGAATTCAAACAAAAATGGCGATCGTTATCGTCATATTAAATAATAGATAATAGGTAATATCATCTTTCTTCGGGAAGATATATTATTTTATTATCGTTATTTTAATTATGAAATTAACGATCTCTTATCCGAATTATTATAGTTAAACAATTGATTGAACGTCTTTTTGATCTTTCGAGATCATATGTCTTTCCTCCTTGAGTTTGACTACGATAAGTCGGATGAATTTAAAATTCTAAAATAAGATCCAGTTAGAGAATGATATGATCCCCTCCTGAGGTGATATACTGTTAATAATGACGTGTTAAATTTCAAAATTTAAAATTTAATATACCCAAAGAAAATTAAAACTTTCTCAAAATTATATATATAAATTTATACTTTTTAAATCAAAACAAAAAAATGGCGACTCCGCTGGGGACAATCTCACTCTCCATCTTTAATAGAGGTATTGTTGACCTCATTTTTATCTTGATTTGTCCTCGACTGTGCTTGAGCGAGTTGATAGGGCCTCGTCGGGCTTGATTCGATTCGAATCAACTTTACTTTGAGTTTGATTTATTTTATCTTATTTTATTGAATTAATTTTGGGTCGAGTCGAGGAGAACCCCGAGTAAGCTCGAATTGGGTTAATTCATATCTGATTTCAGCTCAATGGATTAAGTTTAATTCCAATTGAAGTTTAAGTTACTTTTTACTGGTTTGAATCTTATTTCTATATCGAGGGATAACTTCGACGGTCCCAATTTCGTAAGGGCCCTAGCCGCAGTTCAACTCCTTTTTCCTAAGTACGGCCGGCCCTAGACGGGGCATTGACGCTCCCTTCCATCTCCCATTCGCACACACTCTCTCCCCGATCTCCTCTAGGTCGCATAACTCCAGACTCCACCCCTTCTCCCCCTCTCGATCTCCTTGCTCCAGAATTTTCTGGCCCCCATGCTCTCCGTCCCTCTCTCAATCTCTCGCCTACGAAGCCCAGGCATTCGAGTGACCTAGCCAAGGCCGCAGCCTCCCTCTTCCCCGCTCCCTCTTGGGTTCCGATTGGCAGAGCCAAGGGCTCTCGCCTCACTCTCGCTTGTTCGAAGAGGCTCAGAGGAAGACCAAGCCGAAGCCCCCTCCGGGATTTTTCCCCGCTCCATCTCTACTATTCACGAACTCTAGGAGCTCGGAAGCGGTCTCTTCTTCACGCCTAGACAAGAGACTGAGGTTCTTCCTCTCGGTCTATCTCCTGGGTTCACGAGACTGGACCCGACGGCTGGACCGACCTCCAGCTCCCATCCGACTCCGCTTCCAGGACCGACGCCGACCCGAGCTCCTGCCTTGATCGCTCGCTTTGCTCTCAACTCGAATAGGTAATTTTTGCCCCTTTCATTCTTCTTGTTCTTCGTTTCTTCCACATCTTGTCTTTCCTATCTTTCGGGACAGAGAAAAGAGCTTGGTTTCAGATTTCTTAAAGTTTTATAAGAAAATTGTTTTGATTTTGAGTTGGATGTTGTTATGTGAATGTGTTGGCACTAAGTTTTCTACCGTCTAAGAAAAATCCTCCAAGCTTCATATTGTTTTTCATCCAGAGTGGGAATTTACATTGGCAGTGAATGACATTTGATCTAGTTTGCTATTGTGGTTCATATTTTTTTATAAGATTACATGATTATTCATCACTAAACAATGATTCTATGCCTTGTGAAATATAGTTTGTTTCATATAAATCAAGATGACATGTGTATGTTCTTATTGCTTTGGTGTTTCACATCTGAAAATTTTAAAAGAGTATGCTATATAGAAATTGTTGGAAGGTTGCTTGCGTATGTTTGAGATTATTAAGGAATCATGCAATTCATGTTGGAAGGTTCTGTAAACATCAATTTATTGCAAGGAAGCACATGGAGTTGGGGTATTTTCATGAGGAGTTGTAAAGTGCTAAAATACTATCTCGATGATTTAGAAAGTGCTGAAATACTTTCTTGATGATTTAGAAAGTGCTGAAATCATCTCGTAATAAATTATATTCTGCTGAAATATTTCTTTGAAAGAGTTACATTGCGCTGGAATATTATTGAATGGGCTACAAAGTACCTAAATTCGTCTCTTATTCACTTCTACCCATGTTATTTTTCTTCTTTCTCATAGAAATGGGATTTTCTAATGTGTTTGCTTATTCCTCATTCAATATGAAATGGGTTTAAGGTTTTATGTTGTAAACAAAATAAAAAAAAAAATTGTTGGTGCTTTTGGAATCACATTGGCTTTATGAATCATGTTGAAGGATTTTCTGTATTTTTGTGGCATTATATATATTCGTTTAGGAGAAAATTTCAATAACATTTACACACATTTATATCATTAGTTGTTATATGATTTGGAAAAGATAAGTGGTTACTATTTGTAGGTCTTTCATAAAGCGTCTTTAGAAAAATGGTTGGAGAGTCTTATAGGTGATTTTATGTAGGAAGGTTTCATGAATTGCTTTACATATAAAAAGTTTTATTTGAAGATCGAATTTGGTTTGATGCAAGCTTTGCTTGCCTTATGGTGGAAGGTTCCCTAAGTTGTTTCATAATTAGAAAGTTCTATGAGATGTTTTATATCAAAGAATTGGATGGCTTCGATCGAATTGTAAGTAACACTTTGTTATGTGTTTTGGAGTTTTGAGTTTATTGGATTACTCTCTCGAATTTTGGCAAGGCATTGTATGTCCTATATGAGAATGATTTCATGAATTTGGGTTAGTAGCTCCTCTTGAAATTTTGATGGCATGTGGCATGGAAAGCAAAAATTTGTTGGAAGATTTTACCTACCCTATATTCTTATGATGAAATATTATATGTGCACTTTTCTTAGATTGAAGAATGTTTTGATTTATGGAGAAGTTATGTTTTATGCTTAAGGCTTCCTAATTCCTTTACGGGAAATTAATATGTGAAATTTTAGTTTAATGGCTGTGGAGAGTGGAGGGGTGAGTTTAGTTACTTTCAAGAGAATCCTTTTCTTTATTTCTTTTGTCATTCGATAGTTTTGTGTCTTGGTGGTATTATCAAATTTCAACATTGGGAGACTTGGCTTGAAAGCATAGTATCTTTTATTCCCAAATGGGTATGGTTCTATTATTATAGCTTTTGGTGGAAATATAAAAGTTGATTTGGCACATGATCAATAGCTCTAGTTACAAGTTTCAAATATATCTTATCTATGTTTCATCAAATATGAATTGATTGGGTGGAAGCCTGAAATCTTCTGCAATAGTCTTTCTTATAAAGTTATAATGCATCTTTTTGATTCGTATGAGTAGAAGAGTAATTATTGGAAGTGCTCTTTTTTTTGTTGGAAAATTCTACGGGTTGACTCAAATTCGAAAGATTGATGGCTTATCTTATGTTGAAAGGTTTCATGAGTTATATCGTTTTGCTTTGAGAATTTTATTATGTCTTGTGAGTGTTTTATAATAGAGAATTTCATGAAAACTTCTTGCTAGAAGACTTTCATGGATTAACCCCACTCCAAATGTCATAGAGGCACTTGATTATTGGTCTTTTCCTGTAGAGTTTTGTGTCAAAAGATTTTCTTAGGTGCTTTGTGTGGAATTTTGTGTAGTATTTCATTTAGAGTTTTTTTTCATGAGTTATTTTAGGACTTCTAGCTTTATGATTAACTTTGCGTGGTAGACCTGTTGGTGTCTTTTTAAAACGAGGTGGTATTTCATAAGGAAGCTATCTTTGTTCTTGCTTGCACTTGTTTTCTAAGTGGTTTTGTGATTAGTGGGTAGTAAGATCATGTTTTGGGTTTTAAGTGCGAGGTTTATTTTGGGGGTTTGTTTCTCTTTGTCGTTTGGAGCTTTGTTTAGGGGGTAGGTTTAGTTGTTTGAGTTGAGTCTCATTCAAGTGCCTTGTTTGGAATGTGGGGACATTAAAAGGCATTGAAAATACCTTCTTCCTTATTCGTATCACATCGAATTAGGGAGAAGATTATTTTAGAGTCACACTTGACTTCAAAGAAGTGTACCCAACAACAATAATGCCGACATTCCCTTTATGTTTGATTTTCATTCTTTTCTTTCTACCGTGTCTAGTCGTTCTTTCTCTTTACTTCTCGCCTTCCTATTGTTCTGTTACTCGTTACTATATTTTCATGCCTAAATCCCGAAACTCATTGATATACGTATAGAAGTCCTTAGGGTTAGAAAACTAAACTTATTTTTATCCCATAACTTTGGTAACACCTAAGGACAAAAATTAAGGATCGGGTCTTAGATAACATAGACTTAGGATGCATGCTCCCTATAGGATAGAGATGTCAAAACATAAACTTAGTGACACGTTCTCCTAGGTTTAGTTCCCCTTAATCTACTAATAATCAACCAATAGAAATCAACCCTAATTCAATCCTTTAAAATATACTAAAATACTTTATTTTTTATTCTAACCATAATTAATATTTCATAACCATTTAAAAATATCAAATCTAAATCAAGTTCAACTAAAATAATAATAATCTCCTAACCAACCTAAAATTTAAAAGAGGTATACTTTAATTAGGAGATTCAAACCTAAGTTAAAATTCACTAGGATAAAAATACTTCTAAATATAAAACCTTATAATAATCTTTAAAATCAATCAACGAATCTCCTTTTAAAAAAACACCCAATATATTTTTATTTTCTAATTTATAATCAATTAAAATAATTCAATCAAATCCTAAATTAAGATCTCTAAAGTCAATCCTAAAGTGCTAATATTTAGACTTAAACCAAAATCCTGCTTCTGCCCTTCAACAAATCAAATGAAAGCAATTATAATTAAATTATCCTACATAGGACCTATCCAAAACTATACACCGTTACATATACCTAGGCTGGTTTAGTTAAGACACTACTTTTAGCTCTAGGTCAGGCTTACATTTTCTCTTGTTATTCAATGTTTGTTACATACACATGTTCTATAAATGCAATTATTGAATTTCCTGTTAGCTATATTCAATTTCCTATTAGTTATATTTTTGTTATTTATCTACATTTCTTTTCTGAATGGCATCTACGCTCATATATATATTTCTCTGTTATCTTTTCTTGCGAGGTACATTGGAGCTTAATGATCGGGAACTAAACGGGATCATTTGCTTATAAGCTATTAAGTGGTAGCGCCACATACAGTCGTGTATAATTTCTGCAACATGTAAAGTAAATTTTTAATTATATATCATAACTGCTTCACATCACACACTACTTGTTAATAGGTATTCTAGCATGTTTAGGTAGCCAGCCTTAGGTTAGTTCACTAACGATGCTTTGAACCTATAGTTCAAAGCTTGCCCCCTTCTATGAACCCTAGAGACCATTAAGGTCATTTAGGCCTATAGAGTATGCCACCTACTTGTGCCATTGGGCACCGTTGTTTTCCCACACGAAGTGGGCATCGCTAGGATTTTGGCCTTTTTTGGTTTTGGGTATGATACCCCCACCTTCTATGAGCCTTAGAGACTATTAGAGTCATTTAGGCCTGTAGAGTAGGCCACCTATTTGTGCCATTGGGCATCGTTGTTTTCCCACACGAGGTGGGCATTACTAGAATGATGTTTTGTGCGGATATCTTGCCTGGAGGGTACCCTTACGGTGTTTATTTACTTTTTCTATACTCTGAATGTCATGCATGCATTTGTCTTTACACACCTCAATTACTTCACATTGTACTCCACTTACATACATGCATTACATCAGTAGACTTAGTGATATTTTGTATCTGTTTCATGCATCATACATGGCGCTAGGTACATTCATTTGCATGATGTAAAGTCCCTGATTAAAATCTTTTAAACTAGGATAGAGCCTTCCTATCTTGTATACATATAGGGCGATTGATTGTGTTTAGGATGTTAGCTGGCAGCTCACTCCAGGAAAGCATAAGCCCAGGTTGTACACCCCTCTGTGTCTCCTTTCTTTTGGTGTGTCTTGAGTCAGTCATTTCTCTTAGGGTAGTAATTCGATCTTTGGTCTTTTAAACTCAAAATTTTAATCATATCTTTATCCATTCAAAAATGTCTAATCATCATTAAGGGTAAATAGAAGAGACTCTTTGGAATATAACTTAGGAACTTTTTCTATGCACCAAATTAAGAAGTGAATAATACACCGTCCTTAATCGAGAGTTTTCTTAGATCGATGTCTAAGATGTAATTAACTACGGGGGCTTGCGCCCGTAGGAAACCGATCCCCACAATCAAATAAACCCCATTCGAGCTGATGTGTCGAATGGGGAAAATCTCGTGAACTTTTGGGTTATGTATATTATTATCCATCGAGGTGTGTAGGTTAAAGCCGCTATCCTCCATGGCTAATCATATATATAACTCCATCTGCTCTTCGATTGGCCTGCTTGTGTCGATTGTAAAAGTCTACGAACATTTTGTCCTTTGGAATAGTGTGATCGGACCCTTTGCATTCGAACCCCACGAGAAGAATCCTTTCGGAGACCCACAGGTATGAATTTTATTGAATCGGTAGTCTTAACTGCCCTTCTCTCCGTTGGTCCCTCTCCCATTTCTTCCTTGGGTGAGTGTGGCCAACTTAATTAAGACATGTGAAATGAGAGGTGAGTGTAGGAAACCTCCCTTTAGTTCGGGATTTGACATTTTGCCTCCAACTTAATTTGTAGAGCAAAAGAGTCAAGCCAAATCCTTTTGTATACGTTGCAAACTTGCATACGAATAAACAACTAGCGTGCTAAGTTTCACAATTTACAAAAGACCCATCAATTTCAAAATAAAGATTCAATCCTTTAAGCTAAATTCAATATCAATCTTAAACCCAGGTTCGTTTCAACAATAAATTCAATCTCAAAATTGAACTCAAATTTGACTTCAAACTCTAATCTTTATTTTAAAGTCAAAATCTGGGCTTTGACATTTCATCCCAAGTCGATTGGTGAAATGAAAGAGTTAAGCCCGATTTTTGGATTTTTCATATCAATTTCGTGAACCTACATGATTGAGTGAAACTTAGTGTGTTGAGTCACAAAATTTGAAGAAGATCCATTCAATTTTAATCTCAAATTCAAATTCGGTCTTAAACCAAATTAAATCTAAATCTTAAAATCAAGTTTGATTTCAACTATAAATTCAATCTTAACTTGATTTCAAAATCAATTTAAAATTTTGGCATTTTGCCCCAAGACAATTGGTGTAGCGAAAGAGTTAAATTCAATTCTTGATTTTCACTCATCAATTTTATGAACCACCGTGTTCAGTGCAAATCGAACACGATTGAGTTATAAAATTTTGAGTAAATCAATCAAATTCAAAACTTAATTGTCACTTTAAAAATCACTAATTCAAATCAATTTCTTAATTCCAGGAAATCAAACACTCAAATGGCTGGGAAACTCGTCTTCTCACTGAATGGAGATGTACCCGTAGAAGAAATTCTAAGGAAAGCTAATCTTTGTTCTTGCTTGCACTTGTTTTCTAAGTGGTTTTGTGATTAGGGGTAGTAAGATCATGTTTTGGGTTTTAAGTGCGAGGTTTTATTTTGGGGGTTTGTTTCTCTTTGTCATTTGGAGCTTTGTTTAGGGGGTAGGTTTAGTTGTTTGAGTTGAGTCTCATTCAAGTGCCTTGTTTGGAATGTGGGGACATTAAAAGGCATTAAAAGTACCTTCTTCCTTATTCGTATCACATCGAATTAGGGAAAAAGATTATTTTAGAGTCACACTTGACTTCAAAGAAGTGTACCCACAACAATAATGCCGACATTCCCTTTATGTTTGATTTTCATTCTTTTTCTTTCTACCGTGTCTAGTCGTTCTTTCTCTTTACTTCTCGCCTTCCTATTGTTCTGTTACTCGTTACTGTATTTTCATGCCTAAATCCCGAAACTCATTGATATACGTAGAAAAGTCCTTAGGGTTAGAAAACTAAACTTTATTTTATCCCATAACTTTGAGTAACACCTAAGGCAAAAAATAAGGATCGGAGTCTTAGATAACATAGACTAGGATGCATGCTCCTATAGGATAGAGAATGTCAAACATAAACTTAGTGACACGTTCTCCTAGGTTTAGTTCCTTAATCTACTATAATCAACCAAATAAGAAATCAACCCTAATTCAATCCTTTAAAATATACTAAAATACTTAATTTTTTATTCTTAACCATAATTAATATTTCATAACCATTTAAAAATACAAATCTAAATCAAGTCAACTAAAATAATAATAATCTCCTAACCAACCTAAAATTTAAAAGAGGTATACTTTAATTAGGAGATTCAAACCTAAGTTAAAATTCACTAGGATAAAAATACTTCTAAATATAAAACCTTATAATAATCTTTAAAATCAATCAACGAATCTCCTTTTAAAAAACACCCAATATATTTTATTTTCTAATTTATAATCAATTAAAATAATTCAATCAATCCTAAATTAAGATCTCTAAATCAATCCTAAAGGTGCTAATATTTAGACTTAAACAAAATCCTCTTCTGCCCTTCAACAAATCAAATGAAAGCAACTATAATTAAATTATCCTATATAGGACCTATCCAAAACTATACACCGTTACATATACCTAGGCTGGTTTAGTTAAGACACTACTTTTAGCTCTAGGTCAGGCTTACATTTTCTCTTGTTATTCAATGTTTGTTACATACATAGGTAATTTTTGCCCCTTTCATTCTTCTTCTTCTTCCTTTCTTCCACATCTTGTCTTTCCTATCTTTCGGGACAGAGAAAAGAGCTTGGTTTCAGATTTCTTAAAGTTTTATAAGAAAATTGTTTTGATTTTGAGTTGGATGTTGTTATGTGAATGTGTTGGCACTAAGTTTTCTACCGTCTAAGAAAAATCCTCCAAGCTTCATATTGTTTTTCATCCAGAGTGGGAATTTACATTGGCAGTGAATGACATTTGATCTAGTCTGCTATTGTGGTTCATATTTTGTTATAAAATTACATGATTATTCGCCACTAAACAATGATTCTATGCCTTGTGAAATATAGTTTGTTTCATATGAATCAAGATGACATGTGTATGTTCTTATTGCTTTGGCGTTTCACATCTGAACATTTTAAAAGAGTATGCTATATAGAAATTGTTGGAAGGTTGCTCGCGTATGTTTGAGATTATTAAGGAATCATGCAATTCATGTCGGAAGGTTCTGTAAACATCAATTTATTGCAAGGAAGCACATGGAGTTGGGGTATTTTCATGAGGAGTTGTAAAGTGCTAAAATACTTTCTCGATGATTTAGAAAGTGCTGAAATACTTTCTTGATGATTTAGAAAGTGCTGAAATCATCTCGTAATAAATTATATTCTGCTAAAATATTTCTTTGGAAGAGTTACATTGCGCTGGAATATTATTGAATGGGCTACAAAGTACCTAAATTCGTCTCTTATTCACTTCTACCCATGTTCTTTTTCTTCTTTCTCATAGAAATGGGATTTTATAATGGGTTTGCTTATTCCTCATTCAATATGAAATGGGTTTAAGGTTTTATGTTGTAAACAAAATAAAAAAAAAGTTTGCTGGTGCTTTTGGAATCACATTGGCTTTATGAATCATGTTGAAGGATTTTCTGTATTTTTGTGGCATTATATATATTCGTTCAGGAGAAAATTTAAATAACATTTACACACATTTATAGCATTAGTTTTTATATGATTTGGAAAAGATAAGTGGTTACTATTTGTAGGTCTTTCATAAAGCGTCTTTAGAAAAATGGTTAGAGAGTCTTATAGGTGATTTTATGTAGGAAGGTTTCATGAATTGCTTTACATATAAAAAGTTTTATTTGAAGATCGAATTTGGTTTGATGCAAGCTTTGCTAGCCTTATGGTGGAAGGTTCCCTAAGTTGTTTCATAATTATAAAGTTCTATGAGATGTTTTATATTAAAGAATTGGATGGCTTCGGTCGAATTGTAAGTAACACTTTGTTATGTGTTTTGGAGTTTTGAGTTTATTGGATTACTCTCTCGAATTTTGGCATGGTATTGTATGTGAATTTTGGCAAAACATTGTATGTCCTATATGAGAATGATTTCATGAATTTGGGTTAGTAGCTCCTCTTGAAATTTTGATGGCATGTGGCATGGAAAGCAAAAATTTGTTGGAAGGTTTTACCTACCCTATATTCTTATGGTGAAATATTATATGTGCACTTTGCTTAGATTGAAGCATGTTTTGATTTATGGAGAAGTTATGTTTTATGCTGAAGGCTTCCTAATTCCTTTACGGGAAATTAAATTGACATTGAGTTCCCCCCCCTCTTATAATTATTATATCTTTGGTGAAATGTGGAGGTCAGAATTTCTAATAAATGAGTTTGTGATTTGGAATGAAAAGTGGAATACCTTTCCTGAAATATGTGAAATTTTAGTTTAATGGCTATGTGGAGAGTGGAGGGGTGAGTTTAGTTACTTTAAGGAGAATCCTTTTCTTTATTTCTTTTGTCATTCGATAGTTTTGTGTCTTGGTGGTATTATCGAATTTCAACATTGAGAGACTTGGCTTGAAAGCATAGTATCTTTTATTCCCAAATGGGTATGGTTCTATTATTATAGCTTTTGGTGGAAATATAAAAGTTGATTTGGCACATGATTAATAGCTCTAGTTACAAGTTTCAAATATATCTTATCTATGTTTCATCAAATATGAATTGATTGGGTAGAAGCCTGAAATCTTTTGCAATTGTCTTTCTTATAAAGTTATAATACATCTTTTTGATTCGTATGAGTAGAAGAGTAATTATTGGAAGTGCTCTTTTTTTTTGTTGGAAAATTCTACGGGTTGACTCACATTCGAAAGATTGATGGCTTATCTTATGTTGAAGGGTTTCATGAGTTATATCGTTTTGCTTTGAAAATTTTATTATGTCTTGTGAGTGTTTTATAATAGAGAATTTCATGAAACCTTCTTGCTAGAAGACTTTCATGGATTAACCCCACTCCAAATGTCATAGAGGCACTTGATTATTGGTCTTTTCCTGTAGAGTTTTGTGTCAAAAGATTTTCTTAGGTTCTTTGTGTGGAATTTTGTGTAGTATTTCATTTAGAGTTTTTTTTCATGAGTTATTTTAGGACTTCTAGCTTTTTGACTAGCTTTGCGTGGTAGACTTGTTGGTGTCTTTTTAGAACGAGGTGGTATTTCATAAGGAAGTTATCTTTCTTCTTGCTTGCACTTGTTTTCTAAGTGGTTTTGGGATTAGTGGGTAGTAAGATCATGTTTTGGGTTTTAAGTGGGAATTTTATTTTGGGGGTTTGTTTCTCTTTGTCGTTTGGAGCTTTGTTTAGGGGAAAGGTTTAGTTGTTTGAGTTGAGTCTCATTCAAGTGCCTTGTTTGGAATGTGGGGACATTAAAAGGCATTAAAAATACCTTCTTCCTTATTCATATCACATTGAATTAGGGAGAAGATTATTTTAGAGGCACACTTGACTTCAAAGAAGTGTGCCCAACAACAATAATGCCGACATTCCCTTTATGTTTGATTTTCATTATTTTCTTTCTACCGTGTTTAGTCATTCTTTCTCTTTACTTCTCTCCTTCCTATTGTTCTGTTACTCGTTACTGTATTTTCATGCCTAAATCCCGAAACTCATTGATATGCGTATAGAAGTCCTAAGGGTTAGAAAACAAAACTTATTTTTATCCTATAACTTTAGTAACACCTAAGGAAAAAAATTAAGGACCGGGTCTTAGATAACATAGACTTAGGATGCATGCTCCCTATAGGATAGAGACATCAAAACATAAACTTAGTGACACGTTCTCCTAGGTTTAGTTCCCCTTAATCTACTAATAATCAACCAATAGAAATCAACTCTAATTCAATCCTTTCAAATATACTTAAATACTTAATTTTTTATTCTAATCATAATTAATATTTCATAACCATTTAAAAATACCAAATCTAAATCAAGTTCAACTAAACTAATAATAATCTCCTAACCAACCTAAAATTTAAAAGAGGTAGACTTTAATTAGGAGATTCAAACCTAAGTTCAAATTATTAGGATTAAAATACTTCTAAATATAAAACCTTATAATAATCTTTAAAATCAATCAACGAATCTCCTTTTAATAAAACACCCATTATATTTTTATTTTCTAATTTATAACCAATTAAAATAATTCAATCAAATCAAAAAATAAGATCTCTAAAATCAATCCTAAAGTGCTAATATTTTGACTTAAACTAAAATCCTGCTTCTGCCCTTCAACAAATCAAATGAAAGCAATTATAATTAAATTATCCTACATAGGACCTATCCAAAACTATACACCGTAACATATACCTAGGCTAGTTTAGTTAAGACACTACTTTTAGCTCTAGGTCAGGCTTATATTTTTTCTTGTTATTCAATGTTTGTTACATACACATGTTCTATAAATGCAATTATTGAATTTTCTGTTAGCTATATTCAATTTCCTGTTAGTAATATTTTTGTTATTTATCTGTATTTCTTTTCTGAATGGCATCTACGCTCATATATATATTTCTCTGTTATCTTTTCTTGCGATGTACATTGGAGCTTAATGACCAGGAACTAAACAGGATTATTTGCTTATAAGCTATTAAGTGGCAGCGCCACATACAGTCGGGTATAATTTCTATAACATGTAAAGTAAAATTTTAATTATAAATCAGAACTGCTTCACATCACACACTGCTTATTAATAGGTATTCTAGCATATTTAGGTAGCCAGCCTTAGGTTAGTTCACTAACAAAGCTTTGACCCTATACGTCAAAGCTTGCCCCCTTCTGTGCACTCTAGAGACCATTAGGGTCATTTAGGCCTGTAGAGTAGGCCACCTACTTATGCCATCGGGCACCGTTGTTTTCCCACACGAAGTGGGCATCGCTAGGATTTTGGCCTTTTTTAGTTTTGGGTATGATACCCCCACCTTCTGTGAGCCTTAGAGACTATTAGAGTCATTTAGGCCTGTAGAATAGGCCACTTATTTGTGCCATTGGGCATCGTTGTTTTCCCACACGAGGTGGGCATTGCTAGAATGATTTTCTATGCGGGTACCTTGCCTTGAGGGTACCCTTAGGGTGTTTATTTACTTTTTCTGTACTCTGAATTTCATGCATGCATTTATCTTTACACACCTTAATTACTTCACATTGTACTCCACTTACATACATGCATTACATCAATAGACTTAGTGATATTTTGTATCTATTTCATGCATCATACATGGCGCTAGGTACATTCTTTTTCATGTTGTAAAGTCCCTGATTAAAATCTTTTAAACTACAAATCCTTGATTTCTTAGGATAGAGCCTTCCTATCTTGTATACATATAGGGCGATTGATTGTGTTTAAGATGTTAGCTGGCAGCTCACTCCAGGAAAGCATAAGCCCAGGTTGTACACCCCTCTGTGTCTCCTTTCTTCTGGTGTGTCTTGAGTCAGTCATTTCACTTAGGGTAGTAATTCAATCTTTGGTCTTTAAAACTCGAAATTTTAATCATATCTTTATCCATTCAAAAATGTCTAATCATCATTAAGGGTAAATAGAAGAGACTCTTTGGAATAGAACTTAAGAACTTTTTCTATGCACCAAATTAAGAAGTAAATAATACACCGTCCTTAATCGAGAGTTTTCTTAGATCGAGGTCTAAGATGTAATTAACTACGGGGGCTTGTGCCCGTAGGAAACCGATCCCCACAGTGAAATAAACCCCATTCGAGCTGATGTGTCGAATGGGAGAAATCTCATAAACTTTTGGGTTATGTATATTATTATCCATCGAGGTGTGTAGGTGAAAGCCGCTATCCTCCATGGCTAATCGTATATATAACTCCATCTGCTTTTCCATTGGCCTGCTTGTGTCGATTGTAAAGGTCTATGACCATTTTGTCCTTTGGGATAGTGTGATCGTACCCTTTGCATTCGAACCCCACGAGCAGAATCCTTTCGGAGACCCACAGATTTCTAGCGACCACGGTGGGACCGGTTTCTCTATCCATATTTGGATATTGTATTATTCACTTCTGTAGGTAATCCTAGTTTGATGCCTAGTTTGAGTTCCTATTTTTTATTCCACTCTCTTCTCTTAATCCTTAGTTAGAGTTAGACATTTTTAATGTATAAAGATTTAATTAAAATTTTGAGTTTATTAGATCTTTGTTTTTTTTATTATTCTCAAATTCAAATTCAAATTCAAATCGATCTATTTTAAGTCAATCTTATTCAGATCAAAACTTTAATATCTATCAATTTCTATTTGGAATTATTTTCAGCTTAATCTTGATCCATATCATTTCAAATGAGCATATTTATTCTATCCTTGATTACATATGCTTGACATAAACTCTAATCTTTATCATGTCCCTAATCTGAGCTTCTTTAGACTTGATCTTGATTCATGTCAGTCCAAATAAAATTCAAATTTGATCTTTAATGGAAGGGTCCTTAAATTTGATATATATAAAATTTTCAAAAGAAAATTTAATTTGAGACAAGTTTGAAAGTTTAAAATACAAGATAAAACTTTGAAGGAAATTTCTTCTAAAGGGTAAGTGACCTATTTTTCTTAATGAAAATTTACCTCCTTTTATTTATTTAAAATATAAAGTAAGTGTTTATTGACTCCTTTAAACACTTAAAGGATAATTTCTTATGATGATCCATAAAAAGAGTATATCCTCTCCCTCCCATCTCTTGTGTGGAATAGTTTTATTTTTAAATTAAAATCTTTGACAAATTAGAATTAAGCTTAGAAATGAAAATTTTCTCTTTTAGCTTGCAATTTGGTATCTTATAGGTATCCTTTGCATATTTATGTATTTATTTCATATTTTTCTCAATCAAGATGTTCATTCTTATCATAGGATCGGGTTCGTTTTGTGAATTCTTCTTTCTTACATAAGAGAGTGAGTTTTCTTCTCTTATGTTTGGAAGATAATTTCACAACTGAGAAAGTATTCTTTTAAAGATTTAGAAAGGAAGCCAATTACAAGAAAAAAAGAAAAGCACAATGTTCGCCAAAATTGTTGAAAAGGGCACAAAGTGACCCCAAAATGAAAAATACACAAAGTGTAAAAAAAAAGATGCGCAAAGTGCGCCAAAAAAAGAGGCGCAATGTTCGCCAAAGTTTTTTAAATGGGCACAAAGTGGACCCGAGATGAATAAGTAAATGGCTTCCCTTTCTTGTTAATCTTTAAGTCTCAGAAAACCTATGTCCTTCGATTTGTTTGATTCTTGGATTTGAAAATTATGATTTTTGAATTCATAATTCTGCATTGATATTCTATTAGATATAAAAATATTTGTTATGCAAGAAGATTGAGAAGATTCAATTTCTTCTTCTAATTTATATATTTTTGAATTATATTTTAATTCAAAAAAAATACTTATATAAGGGAGAGGGCCCAGTTTAGTTTGTAGGGAGCTTGACTTGGGTTAACAAATTTCAAATCCCTAACTTTTTTGGGTTTAGATGGAGTCAACCAATTTCTTACTGAAATTTTAAAATTTGGTTCCTTATGTCATTTTGATTGGGCCAAAATAATCAAGAGGTAAATCTTTCATTTTGAAAAATAATACTCTTACTCTTTGATAAAATTTCCCATCTTTAAAAAATTATGTGAATCAAACTTATCTCAAATTAATTGGTGAGTGTTTAACATTTTTTTTAGTGGCTCCACTATCGAGTATGTTTAAACACTTATCTTGTTCTCTTAAAAATTCATGCATGAAAATTTTTGGATCCCAACATTCGACTATAAGTTACTCTTGAGGACTGATATGATATCTCTTTTGATTGCACTCTCATTTTCTTTTAGAATCTTGGTTGTTTTGAGCTATGCTTGTTTTTCTTATGAATAACCATTTGGTGTGCATTATTTATCTTGATATCTTTATGCTGTTATCTCTTGTTTGGGAGCCACTCTCCCATTCAAGCTGTTGGTTTTGTTCACTTGTTTGGGAGCCGCCCTCCCATTCAAGTAGCTGTTTGTTTTGTTCACTTGTTTGGGAGCCACTCTCCCATTCAAGTATTTTGTTTTGTTCACTTGTTTGGGAGCCACTATCTCATTCAAGTTGTTGGTGCTTCACTTGATTTGGAAGTCACTCTTCCATTTAAGTTCTGATTTCATTGCTCAGTTGGGATTCATCCCATTGGATCATTCTATATGTGATTGTTCTGTTGTGTTATTTCTCATATTGGTTTCATACTAGCTTTACCTTGATTTGCATAAGAATATTCATCTTCACTTCATGTCATTCTTCCTCCACGGACAGACCCGTAAGAGGGATTTCTCATTCGATTTCTGGTGGATTTCTTTGTTCAAGAGATCCCCTTTCGCCACTTCACTTCTTTTTGTCTCTTTATTCCACCGTTTCGAATATAGTCAGGCGAACATTGAGTAGTCCTCATTCACCATTGCAAATGTGGTCAGGTGGATGTTGAATTCTTTTTCTTCTTTTATCTTGCCGTTGCGAATATGGTCAGGCAAACATTAGCTCTTTGGGAAGCTCTCTATTCACTATTGCGAATATGGTCAAGTGGATATTGAGCTATTCTCATTCGCCATTGCGAATATGGTTAGGCGAATGTTGAACCCACTTTATTTCACCCTTTGTCTCGCTGTTTCGATCTGGTCAGGCAGACATTGGAATGTCCTCATTCATTATTGCGATCTGGTCAGGTGGATGTTGGACTTTCCTCTTTTGTCCCACCGTTGCGATTTTGGTCAGGTGGACATTAGACTTTCGGGAGGGCTCATTATTCGCTGTTGCGAATATGGTCAGATGGATTTTGAGCCATTCTCATTCGCTGTTGCGATCTGGTCAGGCAAATATTGAACTCCCCTTTCTAGTTGAGAGAGCCCGACAGAGTCCCTAGGAGGCATTCCTCACTACCTTGGCTTCTTCTTATCACCTCAACATATGAGCTAGGTCATAGTTGAGTGTTCCTTGTCCTCTTCTTTACACCTCGGCATATGCGTCGGGTGATTTTTTAGTGTACTTTCATCTTTTGTCCCACCGTTGTGATTTGGTCAGGTGGACATTAGACTTTTGGGATGGCTCATTACTCACTGTTGCAATATGGTCAGGTGGATTTTGAGCCATTCTCATTCACTGTTGCGATCTAGTTAGGCGAATGTGAACTCCCCATTTCTTGTTGAGAGAGCCGACAGAGTCCCTGGGAGGCATTCCTCACTACCTTGTCCTCTTCTTATCACCTCGGCATATGCGTCGGGTGATTGTTGAGTGTACTTTCCTCTTTTATCCCACCATTGCAATTTTGGTCAGGTGGACATTAGACTTTCGGGAGGGCTCATTATTTGTTGTTGCGAATATGGTCAGGTGGATTTTGAGCCGTTCTCATTTGCTGTTGCGATCTTGTCAGGCGAATGTGAACTCCCATTTTTTGGTTGAGAGATCCCGACAGAGTTCCTGGGAGGCATTCCTCACTACCTTTTCCTCTTCTTATCACCTCGGCATATGCGTCGGGTGATTGTTGAGTGTACTTTCCTCTTTTCTCCCATCGTTGTGATTTTGGTCAGGTGGACATTAGACTTTCGGGAGGGCTCATTATTCGCTGTTGCGAATATGGTTAGGTGGATTTTGAGCCATTCTCATTCGCTGTTGCGATCTGGTCAGGCGAATGTTGAACTCCCCTTTCTGGTTGAGAGAGCCCGACAGAGTCCCTGGGAGGCATTCCTCACCACCCTTTCCTCTTTTGTCCCACCGTTACGAATATGTTCAGGTGGATATTAGACTTTTCTTCGACCCTTTGTTTTTCCATTTCTATATGGTCAGGTAAACATTGGGTCATCCTCATTTGTCGTTGCGAATGTGGTCAGGTGGATGTTGGATCACTTTTTCCTTCTATTCTGCTGTTTCGATCTGGTCAGGCAGACAGTCATTTCCTTACTCTACCTTCATTCACTGTTTCGATATGGTCAAGTGAGCACTGAGTTTTCCCCATTCACTATTTCGATCTGGTCAGATAAATGTGGGACGTTTCTCTTTTTCCTTCTATTCTGCTATTTCGATCTAGTCAGGCAGACAGTCGTTTTCTTACTTTACTCTTGTTCACTGTTTTGATCTGGTCATGTGAGCACTGAGTTTTTCCAATTCACTGTTTCAATCTGGTCAGGTGAATGTGGGCGTTTCTCTTTTTCCTTCTGCTCTGCTTTTTCGATTTGGCCAAGCTGACAGTCGATTCTTCTCTTGCTCTTACTCGTTGTTTCGAATATGGTCAAACGAGCCTTGAGTTTTCTCTGTTCACTGTTTCAATTTGGTCAGGTGGATGTGAGACCCCTTTTCTTTTCTCTATTCTGCTGTTGCGATGTGGTCAGGCAAATAGATAATTTCCTTATCCATGGTTGTTCTTCCCTATTACTTCCCTTTGATTGTTACTATTGGTTATATGCTTTGATTTTCAAATGATGGTTGAATCCCTTCCTCCTTCTATTCTACTGTGTGATTAGGCAGATAGTTAAACTTATTTTCTTGGCTCTCTCTCACTTTTCTGGTTTAGTCAAGTGAGCATTGAGTCTCCTTCGTTCACCATTTCGATTTGGTCAGGTGAATGTTGTGTTTCTTTCTTTCTTCTATCCCACCGTGTATGCATGATTGGTTGAGCATTATATAAATGAATGATTGTTGTATGATTATATGACCATTGCATGATTTGATGGCTATTTCTTGATTACGTGAGCATATAATCAAGTGATTATTGCATGATCGTGTGAATCTTTATATGATTATATGATTGCTATTGTTTGCTTATCATGTGGCTTGATAATCACTATGTGACTAGATGATTATTGAGTGATTATATGAATATCATACAATTATGTGTTTATGACTTGATTGTGTGTTATTAGATGACCACATTACTATTGCATGATTAGATAGTTGCATTATTGTGTGATCATGATAAAGATTGCTTGATTATCGTGGAAGTGCATAATCATTGCATTGCTATATGATTGTTGGTGACCATTACATAATCATTTGTTTATTATTACGTTGTATGGTTTTATTGGGTGTTTATGATATATATCGCATGGTTGTGTGGCTATTATGTGATAGCATGAGTATGATATGATTTACCTATTACTATGTGATTAAGTGATTATAATGCGAATGCATGATAATTGCTTGATAATACGATATTATGAAAATGTATGGTTATTGAGTGATTTGATGATTATTATGTGATTGAATGATCATCTCATAATTATACTTTTGCATGAGCATTGTGTGATTGTGTGATCATAGCATGGTGGGACACCTGTTGTATGCTTGTTGTATGACTGTATGCTTCTGGATTCTCTTTATCTAGTCGTAGGATTACATTTTCCTAGCGAGTCTTTCTATTTGATCGTAGGGTTGCATTTTCCTAGTGAGTCTTTCTATTCGATCGTAGGACTGCATCTTCCTAGTTAATCTCGTTCGTGGTTGTTGGGTTATACCTTCCCATAGATAAGGAGGTCAACGCCAACACGTACGATTCACTTGTTGTTCACCGCACCTGTTGGGTTGGAGTTTGTTGACCTCATTTTTGTCTTGATTTTCCCTCGACTGTGTTTGAGCGAGTTGATAGGGCCTCGTCAGGCTTAATTCGATTGGAATCAACTTTACTTTGAGTTTGATTTATTTTATCTTATTTTATTGAATTAATTTTGGGTAGAGTCGAGGCGAACCCCGAGTTAGCTCAAATTGGGTTAATTCATATCTGATTTCAGCTCAATGGATTAAGTTTAATTCCAATTAAAGTTTAAGTTACTTTCTACTGGTTTGAATCTTATTTCTATATCGAGGGATAACTTCGACGGTTCCGATTTCGTAAAGGCCCTAGCCACAGATCAACTCCTTTTTCCTGAGTTCGGCCAGCCCTAGACGGGGCATTGACGCTCCATTCCATCTCCCATTCGCACACACTCTCTCCCCGATCTCCTCTAGGTCGCACAACTCCAGACTCCGCCCCTTCTCCCCCTCTCGATCTCCTTGCTCCAGGAATTCGCCGGCCCCCATGCTCTCCGTCCCTCTCTCAATCTCTCGCCTACGAAGCCCAGGAATTCAAGTGACCTAGCCAAAGCCACATCCTCCCTCTTCCCCGCTCCCTCTTGGGTTCCGATTGGTAGAGCCAAGGGCTCTCGCCTCACTCCCACTTGTTCGAAGAGGCTCAGAGGAAGACCAAGCCGAAGCCCCCTCCAGGATTTTTCCCTGCTTCATCTCTACTATTCGCGAACTCTAGGAGCTCGGGAGCGGTCTCTTCTTCACGCCTAGATAAGAGACCGAGGTTCTTCCTCTTGGTCTGTCTCCTGGGTTCGCGAGACTGGACCCGATGCCTGGACCGACCTCCAGCTCCCATCCGACTCCGCTTCCAGGATCGACGCCGACCCGAGCTCCTTCCTTGACCGCTGGCTTTGCTCTCAACTCGAATAGGTAATTTTTGCCCCTTTCATTCTTCTTTTTCTTCCTTTCTTCCACATCTTGTCTTTCCTATCTTTGGGGATAGAGCAAAGAGCTTGGTTTCAGATTTCTTAAAGTTTTATAAGAAAATTGTTTTGATTTTGAGTTGGTTGTTGTTATGTGAATGTGTTGGCACTAAGTTTTCTACCGTCTAAGCAAAATCCTCCAAGCTTCATATTGTTTTTCATCCATAGTGGGAATTTACATTGGCAGTGAATGACATTTGATCTAGTTTGCTATTGTGGTTCATATTTTGTTATAAGATTACATGATTATTCATCACTAAACAATGATTCTATTCCTTGTGAAATATAGTTTGTTTCATATAAATCAAGATGACATGTGTAGGTTCTTATTGCTTTGGTGTTTCACATATGAAACGTTTAAAAGAGTATGCTATATAGAAATTGTTGGAAGGTTGCTCGCGTATGTTTGAGATTATTAAGGAATCATGCAATTCATGTCGGAAGGTTCTGTAAACATCAATTTATTGCAAGGAAGCACATGGAGTTGGGGTATTTTCATGAGTAGTTGTAAAGTGCTGAAATACTTTCTCGATGATTTAGAAAGTGCTGAAATACTTTCTCGATGATTTAGAAAGTGCTGAAATCATCTCGTAATAAATTATATTCTGCTGAAATATTTCTATGGAAGAGTTACATTGCGCTGGAATATTATTGAATGGGCTACAAAGTACATAAATTCGTCTCTTATTCACTTCTACCCATGTTCATTTTCTTCTTTCTCATAGAAATGGGATTTTATAATGGGTTTGCTTATTCCTCATTCAATATGAAATGGGTTTAAGGTTTTATGTTGTAAACAAAATAAAAAAAAGTTTGCTGGTGCTTTTGGAATCACATTGGCTTTATGAATCATGTTGAAGGATTTTCTGTATTTTTGTGGCATTATATATATTCGTTCAGGAGAAAATTTAAATAACATTTACACACATTTATAGCATTAGTTTTTATATGATTTGGAAAAGATAAGTGGTTACTATTTGTAGGTCTTTCATAAAGCGTCTTTAGAAAAATGGTTGGGAACCTTAATTTAATTTTAATTGAAATTGAATAATTAATTAATAATAATTATAAAATTCCAAAAAATTTTCAAACACTTGGGAATCTCTTCTTAGGTCATTCCTGACCTTTGGAGCTGATTTCAAGGAGTTAGGATCTTGTTTGGAGCAAAATCACAAAAAAGGGCCCTCTAATTAAACAATATTAAAAATCCATTAAATAGTCAAAACTTTGAACCTTCATAACTAATTCAAGAAAAATCCAAATTGAACAAACTCACTTGCATTCAACTCATAATAGTGTCTAGTATTTATTGAAAATGTTAAAGTTCCCAAAATCTGTCAAAATCAAAAAGTCAATTTAAAATGTAGAAAAATCTTCAAACCTTATAATAAATGCAGCAAACAAAATGTAGAAAAATCCAATTTCAGTGTACTTATTGTCTAACTGATCATAGTGAGGTCTAGTATTTTTATAAAATACAAACATTTCAGAATTTAAGCTTAATTAAAAAGTCAATTTTTTACCCTTTAATTAAATGATTAGAATATTCTAAAAATTCATAAAAACTCAAAATCGCTCTAAAACTCCAGAAATGTTTAACCAACTCTTAAAATCAGTAATCAACCAATTTTAATTAAAATTCATTAAATTTAAAATCTTAATTATCAAATCACTTAATTATACCGGGTACCACTAGGTAACCCAGGCCTACGAGGCTATTAACTTAGTCCCAAGGAAGGTGAAATAAACTTCACGGCCTCGGTGTGAAACAAAGGTGGTATCCAACAATTAATTAATAATCAATCTTAAAATTGACCTCAAACCATTAATACTTAAACTTTAAAATTTCCCTTAAGCCTTTTAACCAACCAAAATATTAATCAACTTTAAACTAATGATGCTATTTAGGACACACCCAAACCACACAGCCTTACTCACACAATTTAGATGGTTTGCTAGGAGCACCAACTCTAGTTTTAGGCTAGGCCGGTGTTTACTTTTTCGCTGTGTGCCAGATTTTTGAGCTTTTACTGCATGCTGTTTACTAGCCTAGAATTGCTGTGATTGTTTGTTTATTTATTGCACTCTCTATTGTAATTGATTGAACATTTAAATTTTATATATCAACTGCTTGAGAGCAAATATTAATTGCTTGGGATTGCATATATATATAACTATTGATTATTAGGATAACATTGCAGGATCGAGTCAAGATTTTTCTATTTTAAATAAATGTAAATTTGATTGGATAAGGTTGTAAATTCTTTAAAGTGATTTAAGATGGGATTTGAATATCCAACTTGAATTCCAAAGAGGTGAATACATCCCTAAAAGGGAGAGTCTTCTTCCATTTGGAAGTCAAGTTAGGATACCTTTCAAATATCCAAAGAGAAAAGATAACACACCGTTCAAGGGGGAGTTTCTTTCCACTTGGATATCCAGAACCGACGAATCAAGCTGCTCGTGAAAAGGCGAAGAAGTGGATAGCGAGAAGAATCTCAAATCTCAAAATCACTTAAGTCTTAGGAGTAGAATCCGGGTTGTCGTCAGTGGTGCCTGACCACTTTAATTTTCTGCAAAATTCTGGGATGTAATAATAAGAGGCACTTGCCTACGAACATTCAATTTGATATATTTAATTGATTTATTTATTAATCGATGTGTTGATTGTGATTAGGACTGCATGCTTTTTGAACTTTTTTGGCGATTATTGCATGTAGTATTTTGATTTAGCCTGGAACCCAATCATAGGCTCTTAAGGACTTAACAAAATTTTTCTACTTAAATCGAATTAAAAATTTTAAGTCAACATAGAAACTCTAACGATTTAAGAAATAAGCCCGGGATCGCCAGAAGTTTTCATTTCATAGCATTCATTCAAATACAAGCTTTTAATCGAGTCGATTAGCATGCATCATATTAGCAACTAATTTAAAAAAGTCTTTAAAACTTTAATTGCATTTATTTAGACATCATACCCAACATAAGTCTAATGGGCCAATTAGGATCTGCTCTAGATGTTGGCCCTATTCTTAAAAAAAATCTATCTTAAACAACGCCCCTACCACACAACATAAATTGACCGGACTCATAATTTTAAATCGTTTAGGTGGTTTAGCTGGCTCCCCAATCCAGGCCGGGGTAAGACTAGACTTGCACTGCATTAGTTAAGTTCAGGCCAATTTTAAAATGCCCAATTTAGATTTAGGTTCCGAGGCTGACTCAGGCCATAAGACCTCAACTTTCGGGAATTAAATCCAAAATTTCTAATAAAATTGACCACTCAAACTAAAAATTTCTTTCAATCAAATTTAAGCCTAACACTTAGGATAGGTCGGGGTGTTTGTAAAGTAATTCAGAATCTTAAAGACACTCCCTACTCCTCTTCCTTTGACTCTGAAAATAAGTGCTCAACATTGAGCCAATCCCATTTGAAAATTCCTATCATTTCTCTCCTTTGATATCGATCTTTGAAAATCTAAAAATGAACTTTACACCGCTATTTTAATCGAGAGTTTTTGTAGGAAACTTTTATTTCCTACGATGTAATTAACTACGAGGGCTTGTGCTCGTAGGAGATTTAGAAACCCAGATCTAATTTTCAAAATTAATTTTTCAAAAACCTTCAATTAATTATTTTTGGGAATTCAAACAAAAATGGTGATCATTATCGTCATATTAAAATAATCGATAATAGGTAATATCATCTTTCTTCAGGAAGATATATTATTTTATTATCGTTATTTTGATTATGAAATTAACGATCTCTTATCTGAATTATTATAGTTAAACAATTAATTGAACGTCTTTTTGATCATTCGAGATATGTCGTTCCTCCTTGAGTTTGACTACGATAATTCAGATGAATTTAAAATTCTAAAATATGAACCCGTTAGAGAACGATATGATCACCTCCCGAGGTGATATATTGTTCATAATGACGTGTTAAATTTCAAAATTTAAAATTTAATATTCCCAAAGAAAATTAATACTTTCTCAAAATTATATATATAAACTTATACTTTTTTAATCAAAACAAGATTGTGTGTAACTTATGAAGGAACTAATGAAGTTAAACAATCTATATTGAATATTTTATTGCATGACTACGAATTTTTTTATATGAAACCTTCTTAATCAAATTTTTAAGATGTATACAATGTTTACTCAAATTATCACCTCATTGCATGATTTAGGAAGAGAGCTAACTAATTATGAAAGAGTCAATAAAATTTTGAGATGCTTGCCTTCTTCTTTGAATGCTAAGATCACTGCAATTACTGAATCTAAAAATTGAAATACTTATGATATTGATAATTTACTTGGATAGCTCATTACTTACGAGTAAGGGGTGAATTAAAGAAATCTTAACGTATATGAGAAAAAGAAAGAGAAAACTGTGCCACTAAAGGCTAACAGCACAGACACTAATTCTTCCAGATCTAAAATAATGAGGTTTCTTTCATCACTAAATAACTAAAAAGCTTTTTAAGGAAGAATAACAAGTATCATCAAAAGTGGAAAAGAGGTAAGGATAATAAAAATTATAAAAGTTCTTCTAATGTTGTTTGCTTTGAATGCCGGAAGCCTGGATATGTTAAAGCTGATTATCCTACACTTAAGGAGCACCCAAACAAGGAGAAGGGTGAGGAGAAACCCAAATACATAAAGGACAAGAAGCAGTACCAAAAAGCTTTATGGGCATATTTTTCATCTGACTCATCTGTGACTGAAGCTAAAGAAGAGATAACAAATTTATGCTTAATGGGTGATCATCTTGGTCAATAAGATCAAGAAGAGGTATGTGAACCAACCTATGATAAATTTCTTGAAATTTGTAAGAAAATTCATGCATCATATAAGAAACTTAAGAAAATGCATGCTAGTTTGAAATTGAAGTTTTTTAATTTGCACAAAGAGCATGAAAGTTTAAGTAAAGATCACACTCTACTTGATTGCAATCACATGTCTTTGCTTAATGAATTTGATGATTTAAATAAAAAGAATTTTGATTTAATAATTGAGCATGGTTTATTAAAAACAAATCTGAAAGCATTTGAAAATAAACCAATATTGCGTGCATCACCTAAAATAAAAAAGAAGCATTACCACCCAAGTAGATTAGTAAATTCTTTTCCTGGAGTTAGATGTTCTTCATGTGGCTTGCTAGGGCACATTTCACAGACTTGCACTATTCACCATAGTGTACATTGGGTATGGAGACCAAAATTGCATGTTTCACAGCATAACATAAATGCATTACATTCTCCTTTCCATAAGAAGTGGCCCAAACCTATTTGAGGTCCTAAACCTGACATTTGATATTTTGTAGGCAAACTCTCACAAAAGGCATTATGAGAGCATGTGGTACCTGGACAGAGGATGCTCATGACATATGACTGGAGATGCTAATCAATTTATTTTGTTGGAGACTAGGATAGGAGACAAGATTACTCTTGGAGATAACACCACCAAGAAAGTGGTGGGCTCAGGTATAATCAAAAATTCTAAAAACCTTTTGATTGAAAATATTTTGCTTATAGATGGACTGAAACACAACCTGCTCAGCATCAGTCAGCTTAGCCATAAGGGCTTCATTATAAATTTTTTGAAAAACACTTGCATTATGAGCTTAAATAATAACAATATTTTACAGGGAAAGTGGATCAACAATGTTTATATGTTTGATTTAAATAATATTGAATGTGCTGCTTCATTTTGTTTAAAAACTATTGCCGATGATTCTTGGTTCTGGCAAAGGAGATTATGTCATGCTAGTATGAAAACCCTTAGGAGAGTAACCCAAAAAGATCTAGTTAGAGGTGTCCCAAAACATAATTTTTCTAAAGACCACCTTTGTGATGTCTGCTAACTAGGAAATCAAGTCAAATCCTCTTTTCACTCCATTAAGGACATTAGCACCTCTAGACCTTTAAAAGTCCTTCACATTCACATGGATTTGTTTAGACCCATTAGCACTGCCAACTTAGGAGGGAAAGTCTACAAATTTGTGATTGTTGATGACTACTTGAGGTTCAATTAGATTACATTTTTGTCACATAAGAGTGAGTCTTTGGATGAGTTTAGATCCTTCTCCACCTGGGTTCAAAAAAAGTTAGGTTGTGAGATCTTGACCATCCATAGTGATCATGGGGAAGAGTTTGAAAATGAAATATTTGGAGACTTTTATGAGGATAAAGGGATTAGTCATAACTTCTCAGCTCCTAGGACCCTTCAGCGGAATGGGGTAGTTGAAAGGAAGAATAGGACGTTAGTTGAGGCTGCTAGAGTTATGTTTCCTGAGTATTCACTTCCAACATACTTTTAGGCTGAAGCAATAAACACAGCTTGTTATGTGTTGAATAGAGTGAATGTTAGAGCCAAACTTAATAAGACACCCTATGAGATCCTTAAGGGTAGAACACCCAACCTTTCCCACCTCCATGTCTTTGGTTGTAAGGATTTCATTCATAACAATGGGAAGTCACACTTAGGAAAATTTGACATAAAATCTGATGGAGTGTTCTTAGGTTACTCAAGAGTCAGGAAATCCTTTAGGGTGTTTAATAAAAGAACTTTGGTGGTGTAGGAGACTACTCATCTAGTGTTTGTCTCTGTGCTAGATTTCAAGATGATCCTAGAGAATCCCACATGATTACAATTAAGAGAATTCTTAGATATCTTTTGGTGACCCAAAACATAGGAATCTGGTATCCTAGGCACAACACTTCTTTTAAGATTATTTAATATTCTGATTCTATTTTTGTAGGATGTAGGGTGGATAGAAATAGTACCTTTGGAACTTATCAATTCAAAGGTCAGTCCTTAGTCTCCTGGTCTAGTAGAAAATAAAACTCTGTTGCACTTTCCAATACTGAAGCTGATTATATTGCCTTAGGAGTTGTGTGGCACAAGTCCTTTGGTTGAAGTAATAAATTTTGGATTTAGGATTACCTGTGGGCACAATTTCAATCATTTGTGACAACACTAGTGTCATTTGCATCTCTAAAAATCATATTCAATATTTAAGAACTAAACACATTGATATAAGGTATCACTTTATTAAAGACCATGTGACTAAATGAGACATTGAGTTACACCATGTGAAAATTGATAATCAATTTACTGACATCTTAACTAAACCACTATCTTTTGACACTTTCAGTACCTTAAGGACCAGATTGGATATGATTGACATAAATGCATGAACTTGCTGTTACTGATTTATGAATCTTCTATTTTATTATTTTTTGTTTTATTTCTCTTTGCTTACTAGTTTTTTTTTTTCTCTTTTTTAGTTTTTCTTTTTTTTATGGTCACTATTGAAATGATATTTTATAACATGTTTTTACGTTTTGAAAATTTATAGTCAATATTTTTATATCTCTTAATCTGTTAAAGGGAAAAAATATTGTTGATTGTATCTCTTTCTCTAACCTATTTTAATGGTATAATTTTTTTTCTAAACAAAAGTCTATCTCAAATTAACAACTGGACTTTACGATTGAGATCTTTTTTACCTTACTACATTAATCTAGCTTATATTTATAATGATCAAAGTCTTTATATTACTTCAAGACTTCTCGTTATCCTGTCGTTGCATTTATCATATGATTTTTAACCTATTTTGTGGTTTGTTCTTCCCAATATTAGAGAGTAAGTTTTTCATCTCTAATATCTAGAAGATCTACTGACAACTGAGATTATGTAAAAGTTTTGAAAAGGAATCTAGCTTACAAAAATAATAAAAAAGTGGCCAATGAGGCCAAAACTAAAGATGCGCAATGAAGCCAAATTGAAAAACATACATAAAGTGTATCAAATTAAAAGATGCATAAAATGCGTCATTCAAATTAGCCCACCATAAGCAAGTTCTCCTCTTTTTTCAAACTTTTAAATCTTAGAAGAATTTGTGTATCACTTGGGAATATGAGTGCCTCCACTCCTATTTTTTCAAACTTTTAAATATTAGACATGAGTGCCTTCATTCCTTTTTTTTTTCTATTTTTTCCTCCTCCTTTTTTGTGATGTCAAAAGGGGGAGTAGTGTTTGAAGTTATTTTCATTAAGGTTTGATTGTTTAATTATTTCCATCATAAAAAAGGGGGGAGATTTTTGTGAATCTATTTTCCAAGGAATATGATTATGATCATAGCAAACACATCTATTTCTCTACGACTGTCTTGCCTTCTAATATTTCAGGTCCATAAGATCAAACTGCAATTTGAATCAACTTAAGATTAGGTATACTAGGTCTGAGTCAATTTGTAAACCTTTTTCTCTTTCTTGAGTCTATTGTAAACAGTGTGGTTCCTGATGCAAAGTAACCTTGCACACACACACTTGGTGGAATTTTTTCTGTATGATTTAGAGTTCTCTATTTTTGCTCACATCATCCGGGATGATTCAAAATTGTCCTGGATGATCAGCTAAAAATAAAAACCCTAATTAGGGCATCCTGATTAAAGCAGCCATTATTAAATGCATCATCATGAATAATTTTTGTATTAGCCAAGATGATAGGCTCAAATAAGAAAGAATCAGCCGCTAGATCTATTTTGGTATTATTTATTTTTGGATATCATCTTGGATGATGTAATATAATTATGCCTAAATTAATATGTTAATTAAGGAAAGCAATTAAGGTTTGATTTTTCAATCAATTTGTCCAGGACGAACAGTTCAAAAAACCTTAGTTGTTCCTGGACGATTAACATCAGCTAGCTACTATTTAGGGTGATACTCTAGACAATTTCCTCAGATTTAAACCAATCGTTCGGGATGATCATGAGATAGGCCCGGACGATTAAGCTATTTTTCCATCATCCAGACATCTATTTAGTGCGATTTTCTGGATGATATTCATCGATTTGTACTAATCGTACATGACAATTTTATATCGGCCTGGATGATATAAACAAAAACCTTATGATTGTCCCAATTTGTCCTGACTGATTGAGCTTAAATTGAACTGATCATATAGAATGATATTTATGTCGTCCTGGACGATAGAGTTGGTAAGTTGCAATTAATGAGCTATTTCGAAGCTCTTCTATTTAAGAGCACTTTTTCTACCCTTTAGAACTTTTTTTGCTACTGTTTTGACCTGAGATAGCTAAGAGGAGAGGGAGAGCAAAGGAGACTGGGAGAAGATCTTGTGAGGGAGAGTTTATAAGGGGGTTCACAAAGGTTTCTCCAAGCAAGGATCTGCCATCATCTTCTCATGTCATCATCCTTAGTTCCTTAGGGGTTCTAGAGAGGTAAACTTCAACAACTGATCAAGGTTCTCTGCCTGCTTCAGGAGAAAGCAAAAGGAGTTGGGCTCTCTGCCTGCTTCTAGAGGAAGTAAAAGAAGTTGGGTTCTCTGCCTCACCGGGGTTGGTGGAAAGGAGGTTTGTAAAGGCTTCTCCAACTTGCTGTGGGGAAAAAGGATAGACTTTAAGTTTAGTGCAATACTCAGAGGGTTCCTCTGTAGAGTGGACATCGGTCATGTTGACCAAACCACTATAAATTTCAGTGTTCTTTATTACTACTTCCGCATTTAATTTTCATACTTTGATTTCTGTGGTGAATCTTGATATTTGTTTTAAGATTGTGTTTTGATCGAAAGATTTTTTAAATACCAAATCCCCCCCCCCTCTTGGTTAGCCTTAGGACTAGTTTATAAGGGCTTAACATCCCTATCAAACTTTCTAGTTCCATTAGAGCACTTTCAATGATCAGATGTATAAGGACTTTGGATATAATAGTATGAATTGGGGAAAATGTCCAACCAAGCATTGTTAACCATAACCCTATCTAGTTTGATGTGGATTGGATTGCCCATTTCCTAGTTATACCAAGTGTAAGTAAATCTAATAAAATGAAGATCTCTAAGACCATTTACAAAAATCATATTATTAAAATCAGTCAAACACCCTTGCGAAAGAGTCAAGCCCCCCTCCCCCCTGTGAGACCTCGTTCCCTTACTGTTCCTCTCCTGATTTAAATTTTCCTCTCAGGATCATCCAGGACGATTTTAGATCGTCCAGGCCGATCGGCACTGTAGAAAATATCGGCCTGAGAATAGTTCTGGGAATCGTCCAGGACCTTTTGAGATATGAATCGACTTGTATATTGATGTTTTACATTTTATAGATGTTTGATAGACTGCTTAATTGAAGGTTTTAGATAACTCTGGTAAATTGTTTGAGAAATAGATTGACATTCTTTCCAAGTTAGATCTTGGGGCATCACACCCCCTCCCCTCTTTTTTGAAGCATACCGGAAACAGTTGAAGTCCCCCATAAGAATCCAAGGGACAATAAGAGTTGGTGCAATTTGAGAGATATGGTCCCAAAGTTCTTTCCTTTTAGAACTACTATTAGAAGCATATATGATTGTAAGTTGGAAAGGGGACATTGAGCCATCCGTAACATTACCAGATATTAGCAGTGGAGAAGCATGGGCAGGAGCAAAATTGATCTTACTCAAATCCTACCCGAAGATGAGTGGTCAAAATTATTACAACTTTGTTCATTAGGAAAAATCGGTTGGATAATTTCAAAAAAACGGTCAAGAAGAGCTGCAGAATGGATTATAGTTTCCAAGATACAAAGCATAACCAATTTAAACGGAGCCACCAAACATTTGCAACATAAGACTTTGTCAGGGCGATTGAAACCCCTAACATTCAAAGCTGTAATATAGGGAAGTAGCATCAGGATGATGTGTGTGAATGGGTTTTTTTTTTCTTGCTTACCCATAGCAGACTTTTTAGTCACATTCGAGCTTGGAGGTTGTTGGGACTTTGTATTTTTTACGACCTTATCATCACATACAGAAAAAACCTTTTCATCATAGACCATCTTATCAATAGGCTTGCTTGACTCCTCATGATATTGCAGGATGTCAAACATATTTGTGTCATAACTCCGTTAGGAGAAGCGACATCAAAACTTGTTGAGGTAGTAGTAGAAGAGGCAGAATTCTCTTCCATATAAAGGAGAATTTAAATTGGGGATATTTGCTTGCCCTTGTTCCAAGGTATTAGGAGGGGTTGAGCCAATTGGTTCAGATGGATTTTTAGTTTGAGGTTTTTGTCGAGCTAGAGAGAGGTTGGTGTTATGATGTTGGGGAGGAGGTGAGTGCGGCTGGTAGTAGAGAGGCTTCCCAATGGAATTTGTAACATTAACTTGATTCAAGTTAGGAACTGAGGAGCTCTGGTTGGTACCAGTAGTAGGCGGGATTTTAGCAGAATTTAGAGATTGTTGTTTAGGTGGTAATTAAGGGGGAATAACATAAGAATTTAGATTCTTAGGAGGGTGCGAAGAAGGGTATATCTTCTTCAGATTTATGCTGTGGCTTCGTCCCCTCAGGGGAAGATTTTTTGCGCCTTCAGTTGCCGAGTTGATTAACTCATCAGTCTGCGGTTTTAAAGGGAAGACCGAAGAGAAATGGACAAGAGACTTACAGTGATCACACGGAGTTGGCCACCACTCGTATTGTACCTTTAATCCCACAACATAACCGTCCAGGGAAAATTTAATTTCTTCTGGATATGTCGCATTACAGTCAACCAGCACGCAAACCCTAGCAAAGGTGAGACGAGACTTTTTGACTGTGCATGAGAGAGTTAGCCGTAAGGGGAACACCAACTTTGCTCGCAATCCTTGATATGCCCTCCGAATTCTAGCATGCAAGAGGCAAATCATGAATTTTGACCCATATGGGAACAGAGAAAAATTTTTCCCTTTTTGGCCTGAACTTAAGATGCCAGTTTTGAAGAATGAATGGCTTGCCAAGGAGAAACCAGACTCCTTTGGAGCAAAACATGTCCAGATCTTCTGAACAAGCAAACTGAAATAAGAAAAAATCGTCACTATGCGAGAGCATATGCAACGAACCTTTCAGATTCCAAGTTTTCTTAATGGCGCCAAGTAAAGCTTTGTAGTATGGCCTGCGTCCAATGGTGTACCCGACCAAACATAGACTCCAATCTTCTGTTCCTTTAGACAAATAGTCTCCAGAAAAAGGAACAATTTTAGGATCTTGTGGGAAATGGGGGAGATGAAGATCATCGACGAGAATTCTTCAATCACAAAAGCAGCTTTCCAATTGCGTTTTGGCAGGGGAGACAGTCCACCTGTAGAAGATAGTGGGGGAAACTCAGAGAGGGGAAGTGAACGATCCATGAAAAAGAAGGGAGAGGGCCTCCGGCAGAGCAAGAGGGAGAGGAGAAGCAGACGGCCCAAAGCAGCTAGAGTTGAGGAAGAGAAATCCTAGTAGAGCCTATTCCTGAAATTCCACTAGTAATGACTCTGTTCCGCCCTGTTTTTTCATTGATATTTTTCCCTTCCTACTAATAGGAAAAAGGGTGCCGTTCTTTTAAAAAATAAATAACAAACGAAAGGCCAGCATTCTTTTAAAAAACAAAATAAGAAATGAAATTAAAAAAAATTCCTATGAACCATAAATTTTTTCCTGCCAAGTATTACGATAGCATCCCTCACATGGGAATTGGCCTTACCCCATGTTGAACTTAAATATTTTAATTTTCTTTTTCATTTTTTCTTTCCTATTTTTAATTAATTAAGTTTTTTAAAATAAATTTATTTATTTGTTATTTGACTTTTCTTGCATAAACATTTTAGGGTTATAAATAATCGTAGATTTCGGTTTGGATAGACATCCCTTACAGAGGTAACTAAAACGAGGTAATGATGAATCCAATTCTGCTTGCTGCTATTCCAATTATTTCTTATTTCTTTCTACTACTTGCAAGAATGAAGGTCATCCCACAGAACGCAGTTCTGTTACCTTCACCTCCGAGACTTCCTATCATAGGTAATCTCCACCAACTTGGCTCCATTCTTCATCGCTCACTCTACAAGCTTTCAAAGCAGCATGGACCTTTGATGCTCCTCCATCTTGGTACTGTTCGAACGCTAGTGGTATCATGCCCAAAAATTGCAGAAGAGGTGATCAGAAACAATGATCTCGTATTTGCCACTCGTCCCAAGAGCAAGGTAATGGGTGCTTTGTCCTACAACAAGAATGACATAGCCTTCGCTCAATATGGAGAGAGTTGGAGACAAATGAAAAAACTTGCCAAAACCCACCTTCTTAGCTCACAAAGAGTGAAGTCCATGAGCTCCGATCGAGCAGAAGAGGTGTCTCTTTTGCTTGAAAAAGTTGCTGATGCAGCTTCGAGGGGTAATGGAGTTATATGCCTCACAGAGATATTGAATTCTTACGTAACCAACGTGATCACTAGAGCGGTTTTAGGATCTTGGGTAACTAAAGAGAAAAAGAAGCTTTTGTCCAAGCTATCACACGAGTCTTCAGCTTTATTTTATGAAGTTTTCTTTGAAGATTTTTTCCCGAATTTAAATTGGCTAGATGTTCTGAGGGGATCAGATAGAAAGCTCAAGAATTACATGAAGAATTGGGATGCTCTTTTTGAGGAAATTATTAAGAACCATGGTCGTGAGTCAAAGGAGGTAAACGGTAAGAACAACACTTATTTCATTGGTACGTTGCTTGAATTGCAGAATGATTCGAGCTTGGGATTTTTCCTCACAAACGATCACATCAGGGGTCTTACCTTGGTAATAATCACAAGAGTTTTTTTACTAATACTTCAGTTGTAAAATATATGTTCCTAACAAATATAAATTCAGATAATAACTCTTTCATTTTTTAACAAATTTAAATCATAACTTTTATTGTATTCCTTTTTTTTTTTTTTTTCATTGGCTTCTAGAATCCGACCAAATGCATTGATATCTACAGTGCGGACAATTGATATTTTCAAAATAGGATCATTTTAAATCATACTATTTGGTTAAACAACATAATATTGTTCAAACTAACTTTTCATGATACTTGATATTGCTTTAAAGTAATAAGATTGTTTTTAGATTAAACTACTATCTAAATACTGTTGAACCAAATAAACTTTTCTCTTAATATGCTTTATTTGAAATAGGATATGATTATTGCTGGAATAGACACAACATTCGCAACTCTGGATTGGTGCATGACAGAACTTGTTCGAAATCCAGAAGTAATGAAGAAGGTAAAGGACGAACTGAGAAAAGTGGCTCATGGAGAAGATATGATTATTGAAGAATTGTTGGGCCAACTAAGCTACTTGAAGGTTTTTATAAAAGAAGTCATTCGGCTGCATCCATCATCCCCGTTATTGCTTCCTCGAGAGTCATTGGAAGAGTGTCAAATACAAGGCTACAATATTCCTAAGCAAACCAGACTAGTCATCAATGCATGGGCTTTTGGGAGAGATAAATCTTATTGGGAAGCACCTGAACAATTCAAACCAGAGAGATTCTTTGATAGTAATGTGGACTATAAAGGTAAAGATTTTTACTTTATTCCATTTGGTGTTGGTCGTAGGATTTGCCCTGGAATGGATTTTTCAATGGTTGTTATTGAGATTGCTCTAGCAAATCTTCTGCATTGCTTTGATTGGAGTCTGCCAAGAGGCATCACTGTTGAAGATATGGACATGATTGAATGTGGAGGAGTAATTTCTTCAAGGAAACAGAAGCTGGAGTTAGTGCCAATAGCTAGTAAGGTTAATTAGAGCTACATCATGCCTTTTTTAATGAGATGTTATGATCGTCTCATGCATGTGAAAAATGTTACTATATGTAATAAATTTGTGTGCTAAGTGCTTGAAACCACTACTAATAACCTATTCCTACTATATATGATTGTGGCAGAAGAATTGCTTCAAGGACGAATGACTAGAGTTAATTAGAGCTACATCATTTCATTTTAAATGAGATGATACGATCATATCATGTATTTGCACTGCAAGAAATTTGTTTGATAGAGGTCAAAAAATTAGAGACAAAAAGAAAATGGTCACTAAAAATATCCTTTTAGTGACAAAAAATAAGGCCTCTAAATTAATAGGAAGCATTATATTAGCAACCGAAAAGAAAAATTAACTGCTAATTTTGTCTCTAAAAGACTATATAATTTTTCAAGCTAATAGGAAGCTTGATTTTGGCTACCCAAAATATTCTTTTAGCGATCAAAATTAAGTAAGACATCTAGAGAATAGTGTCATTTTGGTGACAGCTAATATTTTTTTACTTGAGCAGATTATACATTTTAAGAATATCAATAACATTCATTTTAGAAAAATTATTCTTAAACGAAATTTTGATTGATGTATAGATAATTTGTTCACATAAAAACTTAAAATGATATATTTGATTAATTATTCAGTTTATACAATCCGAAAAAACCTAAATTAATTAAGTTTAATAAATTAATTAATAAAATAAATATATAAATTTATTATTTAAATAAACCAAATTACTTTTGTTAAAACCAATAAATTTTCTAAAATACTTTATGAATTTTAAAACATGTTAAGATTAGTCAACATGCATATGCAAAACCAAGCATTAAGTTAAACAATTTTTTTATACTAACATAAGTGAAAAAAGTTTAGAGATTCTATTAAAAACAAAACAAGTTGGGTTTCAAAAAGAGGTGAAATTGCAATTTGGATTTATTGAAGCTTGAAAATTTAAGGAATTAATGTTTAATTCCACCCCAATATGATGAACATAAGCATTGATCATTTGACCTTACAATTTGCGTTCGCTAATAAGATTGGTAAGGAACATTATGCAATAAACATATTACAAAAACAAAATCTATCCAAATTTAGTTTAAAACAATGGATAAAATTTGTATTTATAAAGTTACATTAGCAATTTACACTAAGGAACTCAATGTATAATTTTCATATCTTGGTGGCTTGTGAAATTTTTCACAAATTCAGTTATTCAAAATCTTCAAAAGGATTAGTTTCTTTGAAATTTGATTTGGAACAAACCTATGACTCCATGGGTTGGCCAACATTGGAGAAAGTTTTAAAATACTTCAGCTTTCCTACTGTTATATCCAATCTGATCTTGGAATGCATAAAAGAATCGAAATTCTCATTGGTAATTAATGGGAGCACTTCAAGATGAGGATTTCATCAAGGTTGTCCCTTATCACGATTTATGTTTATTCTTTGTGCTCAACTTTTATCCAATGCGTTTAAACAAGGAGGTGATGAATATGGTGTACGTCTGAGTCAAAGTAGCCCCAAGATCTCTCATTTGATATATGCGGATGACATCATAATATTCTCAGAAGCTAATTTGAAGGTGGTAAAGAAGATCAAATGTATAATGGAAGACTTTTGTAGTTGGACTGGACAAAAAATAAATGTAAATAAGTCATGCATTCTATTTGAGAATATGATAAGAAGAAGGTGAAAAAAGAGTATATCTCGCATTATGGGTATAAAAGGAGACAAAGGATTTCGTTATCTTGGATCCAAGATATCATTAAGAAGGTTAGTTGGAGGAAATTTTCAATTGATTATTGAAAAGGCTTTGAAAATGATTAACATTTGGGGAAGTAAATTCATTTCCTTGGTGGGAAAAATAAATTTGGTCAAAACAATGTTGCTTTCATATATTGTTTTTCATTGCACACATTCCTTGGTTCCAAAGGGATACTTGAAGAAATTGATAAACTTTGTAGATGTTTTATTTGGAATAAGATGAATGGTAATTGTGGACTTCATTACGTGAATTGGAATATTATGTTCTTACCTTTGGAATGGGGTGGGAGAGCACTTCATTCTTGTCGTGATAAAGTTGGGCCGCTTAGAGCAAAACTTGCTTGGAGGTATAATCAAGAGGAAGAATCATTGTTGCATAAGGCTTTGTTTCCTAAATATGGATACTTATATGGGGATAATTTCTCAAAAAGTTGGGTTCTGCAGCTTCGAAAATTATTTATGATGGGGCAGTATTTCTAAAGCCTATTGTTAGATGGAACATTGTTAATGGAGAATCAATTGATGCTTTCAAAGATATTTGGATATTGGATAAAACCCTCAACAAATGGCCTACATATGTGATCCCTCAAGAGTTAGAAGAATTCACAGTTGACGATTCATATCAAGAGGAAGCTGGAATTTTGAAGAACTTAGAAAGGTTTTTGGAGATAATCTTACAAGTTTGATTAGTCATATTCACATTTATTCTGATTTGCCAAAAGATGGCATGGAAGTAGTATCCAGATACTCTGGTAAATAAATTTCATCTCTTGCTTATGAAGCTACAGTTTAGAAATCCCAGCATGTAACATGTTGGACTTGGATAAAGAAAGCAAAGCCTAGTCCTCGGGTTGAAGACTTTTGGCAGAGATTATTCAACAAAGCAATTCCAAAGAATGAATTTCTTTGATATAGAAAATTGCAAATTCAAAATGGATGTCGTAGAAATTGCAATATGCAAGAAGATAATGAACATGTGATTGTTAAATGCAAAAAACTGAATGGTATATTCCACAATTAAACAAGTGGGGAATTGATATTCCAATGTTTTGTTAGTTGGATGAAGGCTTTAAATGTATACCTTTACAAAACTATTGGTTGGTCAATTTTTTTTTTTTTTTTGTAATGTTATTTATTTTCATGGAAGGCAAGAAAAAAGCTTGTTCATGATGGTAAAAATGATAGTTCTTTATTCATTGCTTCAGAAGCTCTCAGCTATGCTATAGTTTTTGCAACTAAATCTTCATGTAACTCAGGTAAAAGGGCTTCAAATCAACTTCATAAGCATTTGGATAATCATTGGCATCCCCCTCCACCCAATTGGATAAAGGTAAATGTTGATGCATCATTACTTAAATCCTATAAAGTAGGGATCAGTGGAGTATTTTGAGACTTTAAAGGAAGATTTCTTTTGGCTTTTGAACATACTTGTGTTCATTGGGATATATCAAGGCTTGAACTCTTAGCTAATCAATCACTCAAAGATGTTGTTAAAGAATGGATGTTAAACTATAAGGGGATCATCTTTGAAAGTGACAATGCAAATATTATCAAGCTTCTTCAAGAGAATTTCTATAAGTATAATCAAGACTTGGAAGCTTCTTTCAAAGATTTCAATAATGTTATTTTTAATTCTATAGATAGAAAGTGTAATAAGTTAGCAGATCTTTATGCTAACTATGCACTTTTTAGCTCTTTTATTTGGGATGTTTTAGTCGTAATTAAGGTTCCTACTACTTTTATTTATTTGCTAAAGGAGGAATCTAATGGCATTTGTTAGTTTTATGCTTTGTTCATTTTAATAAGTTTAAATGCAGCTAGTTGCATTTTCTCAAAAAAAATAAATAAAAATAGAGAATAAAAAAAAAAAAAAAACCTTCTTGGAACTATATGTCATCTAAGTTTATGTTTATGACACTATTACTCCTTGGTTCAATTGCTCCTACAAAAGACATAGACATGTACTTGAAGCTCTTATAGAAGATTTAAATGACTTATGGGTGAACATTATGAGAACTTATGATTTGTAACTAGAAAATCATTCAAATGGATGTTCTCTTTCATAGACTATAAATGATTTTCGAGAAGGAAGCCAAGTCCAAAATAAAACATTCACCCTCTAGAGTAAAAGAAGAATTTAAGAAGTCTGTAGCATTCAAGATTATTATACAAGATCAGGTTGAGGAAGATAGTGATTACATAATGATTGAGTGAAGGGTTTAAAGTTGGAGTGTATGGAGGAAGGCTTTATCAGAGATTTTTAGAAAGGCATTTGTCTAGTCTAGTACAAGATTAGAGTTAGTTGTTGCACCTAGCGAGGCTTTGATATTATTCTTCAGATTAGATGGTGTTAAGATCGAAAAGAGAGTTATAAAGGCCTTTGCCCTTAAGGAGGAGATGATATTGAAATTTGGTATGTTTCTCTATTGTTATAGCACTTTAATGTTTAGTGAATATTATTACATGTATTTTGTGTTGATAATTTCATATGATATATAAAATATGTTCAGTTATATATTAAGATCTTGTTAATATTTTTTCTCACATGCATATAAATTTACTTAGTTTATTTCAATTTGGATTATGAGAAATATTATAGTGTGTTTATTTTAGATTGAACGAATGTGAGAAACATCCTCTTGGATGTTTGAGCCATCCAAGGTTGTTAGAAAGTATTATTTGATGACATTACTTGTATAGGAAGAGGTCAGTCAAATCCTCCTGGAATTGATCTCCAATTGATTGAGATACAATATAAATTATCTATTTTTTTAATCATAGATAAAGTAATTAGATTCATTGTTGTTTTTTTTATCATTTTTTATTATCTTTGAATAAGGAGACAATATAAAAATGGAACGAACATCATATTAGTATACTATGTATGATAATATAATAGTTCTCCAGCATAACTTAAAGATTTATAGAGTTATAAGAATTACATCATACTCAATCACAAAAGAGAGACATATGGGGGCTATACAACAACTTGGGGGAAAATACAAAACACAAGATAAATAGTATTGTTAACACCTACAGATAATACTTATGAAGGTTTCTAACATTCCAAGTTCAAGGGAGCATCTTCCCATTAGCATCCGTTAGTTTGAAGGTGCTAGGATTGACCGTAACTACCACCAAATAAGGACACTCCCATAGGGGAAAGAGTTTGTTCCACTGGGGTTCCTTTCTAACTACCTTGATGCTTAGTTAAACTAGATCCTGGATTGAGATACATTGAGGCTTCACCAACCAGTTATAGTATCGGGCAATTCTTTGGTGATATATGGTAGTTCTGAGTGAGGCTACATCTCTTACTTCTAAGAGAAGATCCAAGTTCTTTCTGAGCTATTCCTCATTATTATTCAAGTTAAAAGTTTGTTTTTTTATGACATAATACTCTAATATCAACTGATATGACTGCTTCTATTTCAAAGTAGAGGTTATACGGGGATTCACTTGTACAAGTTTTGGTGGTGGTTCGATAAGCCCAGAGGCATTTGTTAGTTCTTGAACCTATTGCCCTCCCTCCTTCCTTAGGTGTGTTTCACATTATCTCTTTTGGTATTTCTCTTCTTCTCTGATTAATATTAGGAAAATATATGTTATATTAAAGGGAAATAGAAGGAGGAAGTGAAGAAATTTTTTTGATCAAACCAATAGATTTTTCATTTTTATCAATGGAAAGTGTATATGAATTTAATTTTTCTTTTACTTTTTTCACATTCAATTATTAATATTTTATTTTCTCTAATTAAGTGATATAACATGTTACTAATAATTAGAAATGAGAAATCTAGTGGGAAGCATCTTCATTTAAAGAAAAAGAGAAGTTTTAGAATATTAAATTAAAGAATATTAAGAATAAATAATTAATTAAATTTTTTAAAGTGATCTTTTATAGGGTTTTAATCTACCAGTATTGGAATAAAGAGTAAAAGTTAAGTAGCACATTTCTTAAGTTCAAAGAGAATACACATGTATTATAATTATAGTAATGATTTTATTCTCTTAAATTATATGCATCAAAAGATAGTAATATCTTTTTATTAAGTCTTTATTACAAGCTAAATCATGATATTTCTTTCTTATATCAATTGATCGACAATGTTAAGGCAATCGAAAATTGAATTGTTGTGTTTCACATTACTATATAAAGTTAATGAATATTATTTGCATGAAATGACTAGATAAATATGCTTGCATATGCATGTTGACTAATGGAGCACACGTCCTTATGGTACTAGTTGGGGATGCAATGTACCGATGCACATTAATTAAAAAGGTTATGAAAAAATAAAAAGAAAATAAAAATAAAAAAGGAGTACTTTCAATGGTACTAAATTAGATGGTGACACCTATAACAGTTGTATTGTTTTTGATAAATGAGAAATAAGAAATATATGAATATATATATGATAGATGTAACATATATGATTTATGAATAACACTCAATGTCTTGATGAAATGATATAATTAAGCGTTATTCTTTTTTGATATGAAATGAAAAAAATATCATGAATATTGTTCCAATTGCCTTGAGTTACTATAGTTTAGAAGTAAATTTTACTCATTGAGCTGTAACTTACTCTTAGTTTCTCTAATATTTTCATATATTATTTAATATACTCAAAATGAATAGAAAAGGTAAACATGTGTACAATAGATGCGACACACCACAAGAAAGGTAATTGAATGATTTTATTCAATTTCTTTTAAATTTGAAGTTTTATTGGCTCTTTTTGTTTATTAGAAATAGTTAGTTATTAATTGAAAATTTTGTTGGTCGTCTGACTATCTAATGATGTCATGTTACAGATATGGGTTCTTCAGGTAGTACTCCATCTTGTAAGAAGGATAAGATGGGATCGATCCAAGAAGCCTATCTTAATTCATCGATTGATCGTATGACCAACGGAATTTGTATACTCATAAAGTGGATCTCGTTGATACACTTCCTCATATAGACATCTTCAGTTGTGTATGTATCAAGTTTATAAATAGCATCTACTCAGGCATTTTTCTCTCAAAGAGTATATATGATCTAATGCTCTTTCATATGGGCTAAGACCAACTTTACGATGTTGTAGTACTCGGCCAGTTACGAGTTGTGAATATCAAAATCCCCCATCCACCTAAGAGATGATCAATTATGAATCTGTAGAGACCACCAAGTTTGGTGCTTCAAAGTTGATTGCCAACCTTAACCGGTCAAAAAAGGTCTTATATTTTGCTGAGTTGTTTCTTATAGGAAACTTAAGTTAGAGCCCATACTCAAGGGTGATAACTCACTATGGAGAGATAAATATAATTCCTACCCTAGTGCTGGAACTCTTTAAGGCTCCATCAACATACAATATCCAACATGGGGGATAAGGTAAAGTTCTCAATGGATTGATAGATATAGGTATAATGCATTCAACCACAAAATCAATAAGTGCCTAAGATTTGATATCGGGTTTAGGCAAGAAGTGGATATCAAACTATTTTATTTCCATTGACCCCTTGATTAGTCTGCTAGACACTTCTGATTTTGTAGGATACTTCTCAATGATATATTTGTGTAGTATCCAATTATATGAGCTTGAAAGTAATGATGTAGTTTTCTTATGGAGTAAACTAAGACCAAAGTTATTTTATCAGCTAGTGGATAATATCCATCTATTTCAGATAAGATCTTATTCACATTATAAACGGAATGTTGTACAACTTTCTTTTCTCAAACCAAGACCAAACTGATAGCTTGGACAGAATTAACCAAGTATAAATATAACTTTTATCCAAGTTTTGGTATAGAAGGTAGTGGTTAAGATGCCAAATACTTTTATAGTTATTCGAAGGCTTCTTGAAATTCATTATCCCATTAAAATCCCGAGTTATGAGCACCTCTGATTATCTTAAAGAAGGGTAGATATTTATCCCTTGAGCGGGTTAGAAAGCAAGATAGATGTACAATCCTTCCATTTAGTCTATAGAATTCTTTGATATTTATCGGGTGAATTATGACCCTTAGTGCATTTATTTTCTTAGGATTGGCTTCAATCCCTCGGTGGGTTTTCATAAACACTAAAAACTTTCTATAGGTGACTCTAAAGGCATATTTGGTAGGATTAAGTTGCATGTTGTAGCAACGTAGCAGGTGAAAGTACTATTCTAGATCATATATATATATATATATATATGTAGTCTATGCACATTCTCTAAGCTCCACTAGCTTTCCATACCACAACAACATTCGCTATCTAGATGGGATAGTATAATTCTAATATAAATCTAACCTCTAAAAGTTTATCAACTTCTTGCTCGATTGCTTGTTGGTGATCTGAAACAAAATTTTATTTCTTCTGGATTCCTAGCTTATGTTGCAACTTAGACTTCAAGATTGAGTTTAATATAATGTGATTTTTTTATGATAACAAAATATTATTGTTATGATTACTATTTCACATAACATACATTGAATACATTTTCTATTTATTATTTGTATGTAATAATATTTTAGGAAAATCATACTCTAGACCGCTGAAGACTTCAAGACAAAGTATATTAGGGTTTTCTGTAATACAATTTAAAAATTTTCTATTTTTTAAGTCTGAGAAAGTGTGATTATAATAGGGTAACCGTGCAAACACACACTGGGAGAGTGAGTAAAAACTTAAAATATTTAAAACTAATCATTCTATATGAAATCTAATTGTACCAGATGATTTGTTAAGTTAGTTTCCCTAAAAATGAAGTTAATCAAATCATGTCTTAAATTTTTTGAACTATTCATAATGTATAAATGTTATGAATATTGTTCATACAGATAACTCACAGAGTATGAAATGGATTCATACTAGTTCATCCTAAAAAAAACTCATCTCTTTTTGAACTGTTCATATTATACGAAGATTATTCGTACAGACGATTCTTAGAGTACCAAATGGGTGTGTACCAGTTCATCCCAAATGAACTCAATTTTTTTTACTGCTCATAATGTATGATGTAAGTTCATGCATATGACTTATAGAGTACAAAATCGAGTCATCCATGTTTGTACCAAATGAAGCATGATTTATTTTAATTGTTCATACTGTACAATGTTAGTTTGTATATACGAATGATATAGTAAGAAATGAGGTTTATAAAGGCTCATACTAGATGAATATGTTTAGTTTTGAATTGTTTATATAGTATGATGTCAGTTCATATACATGATTGACATAGTACAAAAATAGGTTTGTACAGGTTCATATATGGATTTTTGAACTATTTGTACAGACGATCCTTGATTGTAATGTATAATCATATATCAGTTGAGTTATAATTTTTAGTTTTATGGATAGTTTTTCTTGTGCTTAATATATAAGAGTCCTAAAAACTGATACTCTCACCCTTTATTATAATTTTCTCTTTAGAGTGGCCATTGAGTGTGAGTGTTTGGAAGAGATTGTGAGAGTGAAGTGTGAGAGATCAAATGAGGGGGAGTTATGAAGGATTCGCAAGGTTTCCCAAAGTAAGTATCTCTTTTTCTTCTTCAAAATTTTTCCCATCTCCTTTGGAGGATTTTGAGAGAAGATCATCAATATTGAGTCACGATACTCTGCCATCACCAGGAGGGTGAGAAAGGATGTCGGTTATCTGTTATCATTAGCAGAGTGAGAAATGATGTTGGTACTCTACCATCACCAGGAGGGTGAGAAAGGATGTTGGTACTCTACCATCACAAGGAAGATGAGAAACGACATTGGTACTCTGCCATCACTAGGAGGGTGAGAATGAATGCTGGTAGTTTGTTATCATAAGGAGGGTGAAAAAGGATGATAGTTCTCTACTATATTAGGTTGGTGGAAGAGAGGTTTTGTAAGAGCTTCTCCACTTTCTATGTGAGCAAAAGGAGAGTCACTTTGATTTAGTGCAATACCTGAAGAAGAAGTCCTTAAGGAGTGAATGTAATTTTAGTTAAACCAAACCACTATAAAATGTGGTGTTCTTCAATTCTTTTACTTTTTTGTATTTTTATTTTTTGCACTTTATATTTATGTGGTTAAAAAATATTTTATGAAAATATATTTCTATAAACAACCACACACTTCAGGATCATTAAGTAAAATTACTTAAAATAGTTTTCTAAAATCTAAGAGATTTTTTAAATTACCAATTTACCCCCCACCCCCTCTTGGTTAGCCTTGTGATAATTATATTAGGTCTAAAAACCTATTTGAACTTTCAAGTGGTATCAGAGCCTGTTTCAAAAACTAAAGTTTAGATTACATTTTGAAAAGTGATTATGCCTACTTTTGGAAACCAGAACACTTCTGTTGGATATTCAATCACTAGACCACCCTTATTTGATAACATTCCTTTCGACTTTTGAAAAACTTACATGTCTACTTTTCTACAGCCACTTAACCATCGCATGTGAATTTTAGTACATGATGGTTACACTAAACCCACTAAGATTATTGATGGCATTAGGATTGAAACACAATTTACTGATAGGATATTAGAGGAAAAGACTTAGAACAGTTAAATGTAAGATATTTAAATAGTTTTTTTGTGCACTGAAATTCGAGAATTACATGTGTTTCAACCTGTAAAAGTAAAAAATAAATCTAGGATAGACTTTGCATAACATATGAAGGAACTAATGAGGTGAAACAATATAGATTGAATATTTTATTACACGACTATGAAATTTTTTGCATGAAATTGAATGAGACAATCTCTTACATGTATACACATTTTACTCAAATAGTTACCTAATTGCATGCTTTAGGTAGATAACTAATGAATTCAGAAAAATTTAATAAAATATTACATTATTTAACTATTGATTATGATGCAAAAATAACTACTATAACTGGGTGAAAAGACCTAAATGTAATGAGTGACTCAAAGACAATTGATACAGGTGACAAGCGGAAGGGGAAGAATATCAAGTTGAAAGTAAATGATTCAAAAAATCATCAATCACTACATTAGGATGAAGAAGATATTTCTAATTCAAAAGTTTCCTGAAAAGAAAACAAAGAAGACATCAATAGTGGAACAAAGGTAAGTTCTACAAGAATGTAAAAAATTCTACTGACATCATTTGTTATGAATGCAGGAAGCCTAAAAATATTAAAACTGACTACCTGAAACTTAAAGTTAATCCTGAAAAGGAGAAAGTTGATGAGAAAATAAATGTAAGGAAGGGCAAGAAAAGACTACCGAGCTTTCTAGGTTGACTCAACTACAAACTCCTCAGATATAGAAGCAGAAGAGGAAGTCACAAACTTATGCTTAAGGGAAGATAAACTTGATCTTTCAGATAAAGAGGATGTATGTGATTTATCCTATGATGAATAAGTTAAAGTTTCTAAGAAAATACATATTGCATATAGGAAAATTAAAAAGCTGCAAGTTAAACTGAACATAGAATATTGAAATTTATAAAAAGAGTATGAAATCCTTAGGACCTATCAGACAAACATAGATAGCAACCATATGGTTTTGTTGGATCAATTTAGTGAATTGAATAAAAAGAATAAAGTATTGAAATCATCACATACTGAACTTGAAAATGATTTTGAAATATTTATGGATGAATCTGATTGTAGAGAGCATGATTTTAAGATTAAGAATTCAATTTTAGAAAGTGCAAATTTGTATCTTAAATTATGAATGATAGCTTTCGAGGATAATAAGATTCCACCCTCACTTAAACAACTTTATAATCCTGATTAAAAGCACATAATTTCTAGACCTAAGAAAATATATATATATATTCATGAAAATTAGTAAATCCTTTTCCTCGATTAAAATGCTTTTTATATGGAATGATAAGGTATATTATCCACAATTGCAAAATTCATAGTAATACACATCTAGTTTGGCCACCTAATATATATAAATCACATCATATCAAACATGCATCTAAATTATTATTGCTAAGAGTTATACCCTAATTTTCTTTGGTTCCTAAGTCTAATATTTGAAAATTTTATAGAATCTCTGTCATATAAGCCCTTATGAGAGAATTTGGTACCTGGACAGTAGATGTTCGAAGCATATAGTTGGATATACAACTCAATTCATATTACTAGAAGTCTGGAATAAAGACAAAGTGACACTTAAAGATAATAACACTAAGAGAGTGGTTGGTACATATATGATTAGAAACAAGAATAATTTTTTTGTTGAGAATGTATTATTATTTTAAGGCTTAAAACATAACTTATTAAGTATTATTAAGCTTTATGATAAGGGTTTTACCATTAAATTTTTACCTATAAGCTATATTATAAGCTTAAATGGAATTGATGTGTTGCATGGAAATAAGATAAATAATATATGCATGCTTGATTTAAATTATGATAAATCTTCTAATACTTTTTGACTCAAAACGATCACTGATGAATCATGGTTATGACATAGAAGACTTTGTCATGCAAGCACGAGAAATCTTAGGAAGATTACTCATAAAGAATTGGTTAAAGGAATACCCAAATTAGACTTTACTAAGGATCACTTGTGTGATGCATGTCAATTAGAAAAATATGCTAAATCTTTCTTTAATTCAATTAAGCTACTTAGAACTAGTAAACCATTGGATGTCCTACACATGGATCTTTTTGGATCGGTTAAACTATAAGTCTAGGAGGAAAGGTTTTTGGGTTTGCAATCGTTGATAATTATTCAAGATTCATTTGGATTAAATTATTATATCATAAGAGTGAATCATTTGATGAATTTAAAATTTTTTCTACTTGGATACAAAGGAAGCTAGGTTATGAAATCCTTACAATTCAAAGTGATTATGAAGGAGAATTTGAAAATGAAAAATTTAAAGCCTTCTATAAAGAATAATAAATAGATCATAACTTTTCAGCACCTAGGACCTCTCAACATAATGGGATTATTAAAATAAATAATAAAACTTTGATAGAAGTTGCAAGATTCATGTTGGATGAATATTTACTTTTGAAATATTTTTGGGCCAAATAGTTAATATGAATTTTATGTTCTAAATATGGTGAACATTAGATCTAGGTAGAATAAGACATCCTATGAATTTCTTAAGGGGAGAACACCTAATCTTTCACATTTGCATGTCTTTGGATGTAAAGTGTTCATTCATAATAATTGTAAAACTCTTTTAGGAAAATTTGATCCTAAATCTTATGATAGAATTATTTTAGGATATTTTAATGATTTCAAATCCTATAGAGTTTTTAACAAAAAGACTTTGGTAGTTAAGGAGACCACACATATAGTTTTTGATGAATATGATATTTCTGAAGAGTCAAGGCTAGAGGAAGAATATATTGAAGAGATCTCCCATGGAATTAAAAAAATAAATCTTGGAGAGAATGTTGGAACTAAAATACTTTGCCTAGAGAATAGAAATATCCTAAGAGTCATCCCAAAGAACTTATTTTAGGAGACCTGAGCGAAGGTGCTTGGACTATGCATGGACTTAGCAAATACGTGAACCACTTAGGTTTTATTTCAATGATTGAACCTACTAATATTATCAAGCACTTTTTGATGAATTTTATATTTTGAACTTATAAGAAGAATTGAATTAATTTATAATAAATGATGTTTGAGAATTGATCAAAAGAACTAAAAATTAAAGTATTATTAGAACTAAGTGGGTTTTCAAAAATAAAATGAATGATTCAAGTGTAGTGATTAGAAGTAAGGTAAGATTGGTGGCCAAAGGATATAATCAAATATAAGGAATTGATTTTAAAGAAACTTTCCCTAGTAGCTAGACTTGAAGTGATAAGAGTGTTACTAGCCTTTTCCTATTTTAAAGGTTTTAAACTATTTTAAATGAATATTAAGAGTGCCTTTCTTAATGGGGTGATATAAAAGGATGTTTATATTGAGTAACCTCCAAGTTTTAAAAATTTAAAATTCTCAAATCATGTGTTTAAATTGAAAAAGGCACTATATGGACTAAAACAGGCACCTAGAGCTTGGTATGAGAGGTTAAGCACTTATTATTTTAAAAAATAATCACAATGATTTTTATTGGTGGATCCAAACAAGATATCATCAACATATATTTGAATAATGAGTATGTAATCTCCTACCTTTTATAAAAAAAGTGTGGTGAATTTGAAATGAGTTTGATGGAGACTTAATTTACTTTATTAATTTTAGCATAAAGTGAAAAGAGGATGGAATATTTTTTAGTCAGCCAAAGTATATTAAGGATATCCTCAAAAAATATGAAATGAATAAAGCTAAACTAATGAGTACACCAATGAGTTCCTCAGTATAGTTAGATAAATACTCTAAGAGAAAATCTGTTGATCAAAAGAATTTAGAGGAATAATTAGATAATTATCTTACTTAACTGCTAGTATACCAAAAATCATATTTAGTGTTTGTATATGTGTAAGATTTCAAGTTGATCCAAAAGAATCACATTGGATTGCTATTAAAAAATTTCTGAGATATCTTTTTAAAACTAAAAGCTTAGGGATATAGTATCCAAGGTATAAATCTTCTTTTAAAATCATTAGATATGCTAATTCAAATTTTGCAGAATGTAGGGTTGATTGAAAAAGTACTTAAAATAACTAATTGATTTAGGATTTTTTTATTGGCACTATTTCAATTTTCTTTGATAATACAAGTGTCATATGCATTTCAAAGAATCATATTCAACACTCCAGAACCAAGCATATATATATATATATATAAGGCATCACTTTATTAGAGATCATATAACTAAATGAGAAATTGAGCTACATTATGTAGCCACTGAAAATCAATTTGTAGATATTTTCATAAAATCGCTTGCTTTTTAAATGTTTAGCACCTTAAGAACCAAATTGGGTGTAATTGATATTCATGCTTAAGAATTGAAATTCAGCAAATTTCACTTGTGATGTAACTTATTGCTAATATTTATATTTTGTTGTTGTTTGTGATTTATGTTTATTTATTTTGTTAATTTTTTTTTATTATTTTGTTTTTTATTTCTCTTTTGTACTTTTTTTTTGTTTTTTTTTTTCATGGATCTTGTTTGATTTTTTTTTTAAGGGAGTCATGATAATCAGCAAATCTAAAAATTTCTTTTCCAGTCATACTGTACAAATCACTTTCATACTATATGAAATCACTAGATTTTACATGATAATTTTTCTAAGTTTGTAAGATGAACAATATGATTTTGTAAAAAATATCATATTGTATGAACACATAATCGTACTGTACGAATACTTCATTTTTCGTCTATGCAAATACGGAGGTCATTCAAAGGGTAGTTATTTTTTTAAAGATCGTCCCGGACGAACACTTGTTCATTTGTAAGATCGTGTTTTCATTTCCTATATAGACGAACCTAACTTAAGAGTTTGATCATTATTCTCCGATTGTCCTGGATGAACACATGTTCCTATATACGATCGTTAAGGTCAAGAAGTTGTACGAGATGAATCCTCAGGAATGACAGTTTACAAAAAGTCATTTCATTTTTGGCAGTTTTCGCCCCGTACGAATGCAAATTCATACATACGAATCTAGTTTCGTACTATACGATTGTGTCTTCTTCTTTAAATTGGAAAGCATTAGTTGAGTTTTCTTCACCAATCACTTTCAATCCCAAATCATCTTGCATTGTAAAACTCTCCAAATGGCAGCAACAATAAGTGGGCTAGATTCTCCAAAGGTTCTTCTTATTGTTCTAGTCAATGAGACGAGAACTTCCTGTCCAAAGAGAATGAAGAAGCCTATCTCTTCTTATTTGAGACAAAAATAACTCCTTCTGATCTCCTCATCCAAAGAGACATTAACTTTTCCATAATGACTCTTTTTGACTCTACCCAATTCTCTTTAATTCTTACCTTAATCTATGCTTTCCATCAAGATACATATTATTATTTCCTTTTCAACCATAAAATGAATGAAAATAGAATAGATGAAGCCTAATTAATTCTAGACTATATCTATAAACTTACCGATATTTGACTTCCTAACAATAAAAGAAAGAAGAATGAGGCTTTAGGACACCTGATCGCCTATATTCTTGAGAAAAGTATAACTTGATTTAACATGATTCACCTACCCAGCTTCCAATCTATTTTAATGATGCTTCCTTCCATTCTTTTTTTAACTGGGACTAAAGTAATAAAGCAGATGATGTTGATGAAGAAGGAGTACTTGCACTTCCTACTGGACATGATCATCATTTTTATCAATAAATGATCCAGAGATTTGATAGATGTGATTCCCATTTTGATCAAATTGAGACTCACTTAAACTAGCAGGATGTAAGATATAATAAAGACATGGGCTGGGTGGTCAAAAGATAGTTTGATTATCTGAACACCCAAGTATTTACCATCAATAGCTACTTTACTATGTTCACTCCTCAACGACCTCCACATCATGATCATCCAGCATATTAGTTTTCTTTTTTATGTTGTAGTTTATGTATATGTTTGCTTTTTAGTTTTCATGCAATGGCATTTGGATATTTATGTTATTAGTTTTTGTTGTATTTTCTTTGTATCTTGAGTTTATTTTTATTTTTTAAAAAGATGTAGCAAAAATAGAATGATATTTGTCTTGTTTTATGGTTAATCCTCTTGAATTGTTTTAAGTTTCTATAGTCTAATCAAATATTGATCTATAGAATGAAATTTTAAAATATTTTGCTCTACAACTTAATTTCCTAGAAAATTTTAATTTCTCAAAATTTTAAATTAAATTATGATTAGATGCAGATTAAAATATTATCTTTATGTTTTTATAGACAAATATTATTTAACTAGAATTGTTGCAAAAGAGATATTTTATTTTTAAAATTTTGTGTACAATGTGTTATTTTTTTAATTATTAGATTTTGTTTTAAGATTTAATTATATTGGAAATACTACAACAACAACAACATCAAGCCTTTATCCGACTATGTGGGGTAGACAGCCAGCCTAAGACTTGTCGAATAATAATGACATGAATCCTTTAAGAAATTATATTGGAAATACTAAAAATTTAAAAAGATGGACAAAGTTTTCCAAGCTTAAAAAGATGCAAAAATGTGCCATAAGTTTTAAAGATGTTCAATATTTGCCAAAAAATAAAAAGATGGACAAAATTAGTCCAAACTGAAAAGATGCACAAAGAGTACCAAAAATTTAAAAGATGCAATATGTCGTCAATAAAAAGCATCATACAGTTCTATCGTTTATCTCTGTATTTCTTGCACATATCTATATAATCAACAATAATCTCAACTATTGAATTGGAAACTAATTAATATTTATTTAATCATTTTATAATAATTATTTTATTTGATAAGTCTAGAAAGAACAGTGAACCTAGTTGATTTTTTTTATCTTTATTGTTCTTTGATTTAAAATATGAGACTTTCCTTTTTTATCTTTAGAATGTTAATGTTGTCTTTATAAATAATTTGAAATCCTCTTCTTCATCAACTATTTGATTTGTCAACAATAACTTACTTTTTCAAGAAGTACTTTCCCTTTTTTTTATTATCAGAAGGGGGAGTCAATAGTTATTATTTGTTTGTTTGATTGAATTAATCGCGTGGTGTGTTTTGTTTTTGAATCATTGGTTGTTATTTGTTTGTTTGATATAATTAATCATGTGCATTATATTTTTGAATCTATTTTGTTTTTTAGATTTTGATTTCATTTTGGTCTTATATTTTTTAGAAATCCCTTGTTGTTAATTGAGAAATTATTGAGGGGGGATCTTAGGAGAAAAATGACTTTTAATATTAAGTCGAACAATAATTATTTTGTCATCATAAAAAAGGGGGAAATTGTTGTAACTTGGACTTCAATATTGAGTTTTATATAATGTGATTTTTTTATGGTAACAAATATTATTTTTATGATTACTATTTCTCCTAACATATATTGCATATATTTTCAATTAATTTTATGAGTACTAATATTTTGGGGAAATCATACTCTAAATCGTTAAAGACTTTAAGACGGAGTAGATTAGGATTTCATGTAATAAATTCTATAAATTTTTTTATTTTTCTTGAGTCTAAGAGAGTGTGATTGTAATTGAGTAACTGTGCACACACACACTAAGGGGAGTGAGTAAAAATTTAAAATTTTTAAAACTAATCATTCTATATGATTTATAATTAACTAAATGTTTTGTTAAGTTTCTTTCCCTTAAAATAAAGTTAATCAAATCACATCTTAAATTTTCTGAACCATATATACTGTGTAGATGTTGTTCATACAGATGACTCATAGAGTATAAAATGAGTGTGTACCTGTTCATCCCAAATGTACTCATCATTTTTTGAATTATTCGTACTGTACAAAGATGGTTTGTATAGATGATTCACAGAGTATGAAATGGGTGCATACTAATTCATCCTAAACAAACTCAAATTTTTTTGTACTATTTATATTGTACGATGTAAGTTCATACAGATGACTCACTGAGTATGAAATGGGGTCACCCATGTTCGTACCAAATGAAGTAAGATTTATTTTAACTATTTGTACTATACAATGTCAATTTATACATACGACTAGCAAAGTATAGAATGAGGTTCATATAGGCTCGTACCAGATGAATATGTTCAATTTTGAACTGTTCATATATTACAATGTTAGTTCATACAAATGATTTATAGAGTACAAAAATAGGTTCGTACATAATTTTACATAGATTTTTTAGCTGTTAGTACAAATGATCCTCGATCGCATTATGCAATCATAGGTCGGCTGACTTGTAATTTTCAATTTTATGGATAGTTTTTCTTATGTTTAATATATAAGAGTTCTTAAAATTGAAACTCACACCCTTTGTTATAATTTTCTCTTGAGAGTGGGCATTGAGTGTGAGTGTTTGGGAGAGACTATAAGAGTGAAGTGTGAGAGATCAAGTGAGGGGGAGCTATGAGGGATTCAAAAGATATCCTAAAGTGATGATCTCTTTTTCTTCTTCAAATTTCTACTCATCTCCTCTAGAGGCTTTTAAGAGAAGATCTTCAACATAGAGTCACGGTACTCTACCGTCACTAGGAGGGTAAAAAAGGATGTCAATACTCTATCGTCACTAGGAGGGTGAGAAAGGATATTGGTACTATATATTCACTAGGAGGGTGAGAAAGGATGTTGGTACTCTTCTATCACAAGAGGGTTAGAAAGCACAATGGTACTTTATCATCACGAGGAGTGTGAGAAAGGATGTTGGTACTCTGCCATCACTAGGAGGGTGAGAAAGGATGTTGGTACTCCACCATCACAAGGTGGGTGAGAAAGGATGATAGTTCTCTACCACACCATGTTGGTGAAAGAGAGGTTTTGTAAGTACTTCTCTGCCTTGTTGTTGGAGAAAAAGGGGAGTTACATTGATTTAGTATAATACCTGAAGAAAGAGTCTTGAAGAAGTGGATGTAGGTCTAGTTGGACCGAATCACTATAAAATATTATGTTATTATATTCTCTTATATTTTACTGCATTTTTATTTTCCACACTTTATATTTTTGTGGTTGAAAAATATTTTGTGAAAATTTATTTCTATAAACAATCACATACTTCAGGACCATTGACTAAAATTACTTAAAATAGTTTTCTAAAATCGAAGATATTTTTTAAATTACCAAATAACCCCCTTCTTGGTTAGTCATGGGATATTTATATTATGTCTAACAACCTACTCGAACTTTCAGCTTACACATCAAGTTGACTTTGATGGAGTGCAAGATCACTTCATGTTCAATTCCGGGTATATCAATTGGATTCCATGTAAAAATATCATGATTTTTATCTAGGAAATCTAAGTATTCTTTCTTCTCTTTATATGAGAGAGGAGACCATATTTTATAGTCTTTGAAGGGTATTCTTCTGATATAGATACAAAAGTGAGGTCTTCTACAGGAGAAGCCCTCTAAGGGATATCCTCATTCTTGAGATCAAAATCCTAGATGCTTAGAAAAATTGATAAGTGTGGTTGAGCCTGCCAAAGATAACACGAATGTGCTACTTATTAATCTTTGTATATGAAACTAACTCCTATAGGGGTAATAAACTTTAGTTTTAGGAGAGGATTAGACCTAATAATTCAAAAAATTTACTAGAGTTTCCTTCTAAAGATAATATTATAATCTGATTATGACTTTTCTATAATAAAAAATTTAGAGTGCGCAATTTGTCATAAATATTCTCCAAGTACAACCAGGAGGTTATTTGTCCCTTCCACTTGTGCAAGTCAACTATCAAACCATTATAATTGATCCATCGAAAGGTTTAAGTTTCTCTCTAGTGAGACCCATATTAAGAAAGGTAGAGTAGAATAAGATATCGACGGAGGTCCCATTGTCCACAAAAATTATTTTGACGTTGTAACATTAGCTTCTTATGCCCATATTAATCACAAGTGAATCATGAAGATGGTCTTTTACCCCCTCCAAATTAGAATCGTTAAAGTAATAGAGTGTTCGATATTAGACTTCTTTGGTGTTAGCTTTTTATCTATAACCAATAAGACTTTATTTATAAATAAGAGGCCCCTATAATGGGTTCAATCTCATTGATTGTTTGATTATTATTTAATGGTTTTGTCTTTTGTTGGTTATATGGCCCACTAGTGGGATGAGCATCATATCGAACAGGTAGATTTTAAATAAACCATTGAAGGCAGCCTTGTCAGATGAGCCTTTCAATTTCATCATTGAGATGCTTACAGGCTTTACTGGTGTGCCCACTACTATGGTAGGAAGGACAATATTGATCCTAATTTTCTATATTCAACTTTAAAGGGTTTCTCCACTTCACGTTATCCTTAACTTGGATGGACATTAGCACATTTGTTAGAGATGAGTTTAGTGGTGTATGCTTCTTCTCTTTTTAAGGCTCCCATCGTGGCATTTGGTGTTTAGGAGACAGATTATTTTTTACTTATTTCTTTCACTACTAGAAAAAAATTTATCCACTCTTGGTACACTTTAATGATTTATATTTATTTGTTCAAACTACTTTTTATTCTCTTTGATGGCTTTATTTGTAGAGATTTGTGCCTCCACATGATGGATCAGGTCGACGTATAAATGAATCTCTTCTCACATGAGTTCCGAGTAAAAAGGATGATGATGGAAGCCTCTTAGAAAATTCCTCTTAATAATTCAGGATAAACTCTTGGAATTTGCTGTCTTGATGGAAAATTATTAAAAATACTCATTCATTTTGGCATATCCTTGAGAAGTGGGAAGAATCCTTAGCAACTCTTTGATTGGAGACCAATTATTCAATGAACACTTTGGTTCATTTGACTAATATAGGGATAGCTCTGAATGGAAGTGAATAGAATTATGTTTGAGCTTGTCCTTTAAAGGTGACTGGAAAAACCTAGCAGAGGAGCTCGTCGGAGGCTCATTGGATATGCATAATGGTTCTATAGTGATCGATATGCTCGTAGGGATCAGATGTCCCGTCGTAAGATTTGATGCTCGATAGTTTGAATCCTGCCGAAATGGAGTCTTGAATGATGGATTCAGTTAGGCGTGATAACTCCTAGAAGTCCACAAATAAGGAAATTGTGTTACACCTCCAACAAGAAACTCTGCTCATACCAATCTTTTTAGTTAATGTCGTAAGGCATTGCATGGGAGCTTAGAAATATAAGGTTGATCTAAGTCCTTGGGGATGTTTAGAGAAATGTGAGGTTGCCAACCCGTAAATAAAGAATGGGCATAGTTTATTATATCAGCAAGTTCATTATCTTGGCGTGATGGAGGATGCATCCTTAATTGGGGAAGAGGAATATCTGCATGAAGATGTTCACATTGAACACCTTCGACAAATGTTGGATCTCAAGGGAGAAGATTCTCCTCCTGCTATGCTAGCACTGATTGTCGAGTCTCTTGTAGGAGTTCAAAGATCTCATTTTTAGATTCTTTATCTTTTGAATACGCTCTTCTAAGGAAGGTCGTCAAGTTCATTCTCTAGTAGAATTTCACCCACTAGGATAAAAAGAGGCAGATGCTTGACATCCATGATTCATAAATTTATTCTTGGATTGATAGGTGTTAGAGCAGGAGGTTCCCAAGATGCTGTTGCCATGCTTTCTGGCCATTAAAGTAGTGCTGACGGTAGTGGGATTGTAGTTCACATAGACAGTGCAAAACTATTACAGGTTAGAATATACGTGGAGATAGAGTTATAAATTTTTTTCAGGGTTATACGAATATCCAGCACATAAATAGAAGAAAAATGAAACAAAAAAATTTTTATGTTAAAAACCCTGAAAAAGGGAAAAATCCACGGGGCCACATCCAATTGAAATGATTCCACTAGTCTTTGAGTAAATTATAAATGTCTAATTCATCCTTGTAATTGAGGATGATCAGAGTATAATATCCAATAGTCAAATTGAAATCTTAAGGTCGAACAGAATTGTAGAGTCAGACCGTAATTGGACAAAAATCTAGTGTCAGTTGGTGGTCAGGTAGAAATTAGGCATCAATCGATGGACGGGAAAAAATCCAGTGTTAATTGGCAGTTGGGTGGAAGTCTAGCGTCCGCCGGTAGCCAATCGGAAGTCAGGTGACTGTCAGAGGCCAAGCTGAAGTCGAACGATGGTCAAGGAGGAGTCTGGTGGCAAGAGAACTCTATTCCTTTAGTTTATGCAAATTGATCTTCAACAACAATATAATTTAGTAAATATAAATTTTAATTAACTTAAATATAAATATAACTAAAAATTTGATTATCAATTACCCTTTTTTTTCTAACTTTTATAATAAATATTCTAATATAAATTATAGTATGATGAATTTAAAAATTATTAAATATACTTTAAAATTATAGTTATATCTTAAAAACTTATATTATACAGATTTAGAAATAAAAATAGTATTCTTATAGAATGTCATAAATTTATTTTTTAAAAA
>NW_021319089.1:163521-166498 GCF_001605985.2 Dendrobium catenatum
AAGTTTCCCCCACAAGAACGAAGCTATAATCGCTGCCAAAGACACTTACAAAGTGTCATGTTATAGCTTAAATAAAAGATATCAAAATGAGCTCATTAATGCAAGTTGCCAACATTATCATCCAGGATGATATGCATATCGTCCTGTACGATCAGTTCAAATTTAGCTCATCAGCCCGAGACGATTTGGGATGATCAGAAGAAAATTGGTTACATCGTCCTGGCCGATCTCACGATCGTCCCGGATGATTAGTTTAAAACTGATTTCAATCGTCCTGATCATCGCCCTGAATATATTCTGGCTGATGTAAATCATCCTGGCCGATCCTATGATCGTCCCAGACTATGTGATTGTATCAATCAGCCACTAATGCTTTCTAAATATACCAGATCAATTTAGGCATAATTAAGTTAGATCGTCCTGGACGATGTCTATATGGTCCTGGCCGATTTCCTAAAATAATGAATACCTAATCTGATCATGGAGGCTGATTCTTTCTAAATTGAGCTTATCGTCCTGGCTGATACAAGTATCATCCAGACCAATCAACTCATGACGGATGCCTTAATGAGGATGCCCTAATTTGGATTTCTTCTTTTGGACTGATCGTCCAAACTGATATAAATATCATCTCGGACGTTGTTACCAAAAATAGAAATCTTTAGGGAACAACATAAAAATCTTCCAAGCTACAAAACATCATGAGCCACACTAAATGCAATAGACTCAAGAAAGGAAAAAAGGGTACAAACTGACTCACCCAGTCTACCCAATCTTGAGCTGGTTCCAAATTGCAGTCTGATCTTGTCAACCTGAAATGTTAGTAGATAAGGCAGTTGTAGAGAAAAAAGAATGTTTGTTATCATCAAAATCATAAACCATAGATCCATAACAATCTCTCTCGTTTTATTGATGGAAAAACATTTCATTATGAATTTTCAAAAAAGTAAATACTCTTCCTAATCTCCCCCTCACTAGAATAACACTTTTAAAAATAGAGGAGATAAAAATATTTTTGTTGTTTTTTTTTTTGTTTTTTTTTTTAAATCCAAATACGATAATAGTACAAAAATTCAACAATACGTTCTCCCCTTTTGACATTATCAAAAAGAGACGAGGCACAAACAAAAACCAAAATGAACAAAAGATAAAAATGTTCCCTAATCTAGTGAAAAAAATAAAAATATTCTTAAAATGAAAAAGTTACCTCTTGGTTTTAATCAAAAACTTAGTATAATTGGATTGACAACGCATAGCCTAGAAAATGTTAGAAATTCAGAATATGATAATCCAAACTCAAGTTCTTCAAAAAGGCTAAAAAAATTTTTAATTCAATATCTAAATCATGAAATAAATTTGATATAGAAATAATCATTTTTCAAAAACTCCTTCCATAAAATATATCTAATAGAAGATCAAAGCACGAATTTTTGAATCAAGAATCAAGATTTTCAAACCCAAGTATCGAAAGTATCAAGGATTTTTTTTTAACTTTTAAGAAGTACAAGAATGGTAAGCATTAAATTTTGTGGGCTCATTTTATGCCTCTTGACAATTGGTTGGCGCACTGCGCATCTTTTGATTTTTGATACACTTTTGTGTATATTTTTCAATTTGGCGTCATTGCGCATCTTTTATTTTGGCATCATTGACCAATTTTTTAATATGCTACCTTTCTGAAGTCTTAAAAACAAAAGTAAACCCATCCTATTGATAAAGCAAATTCTTGATTAAGAAAATTATGTGTGAGATTCAACAACTTGCAAAAGATCCCTATGTGATAAATAAAAAATAGGAAAATAAAAAAACTTAGTTTCAAAGATTAATTTAAAAGATGAAAAAGATTTTAAATCAAAAGTAGAAAAACCACTTTTAGGAAATAGAGATTGAGAGTAAAAAATATGGGTTTCCTTCCTTTGACTGTTTTAGAGAAGTCAAACACAACTTACCAAAGATTTCAAGAAAAAATAAAAAGTAGATTTTTCATTTTTAAAAAAGTGAATGTTTGTGTTGATCAGAGAAAAACTTTCACGAAAATAAAAATTTCAAAGAATAAATAAAACAAAAACACAAAATAAAAATGAAAAACATAAAAATTAAAACACAACACAAAAACACGAAAAGCTTTTAACCATTATCTCTCTCCTGGTCCGATGCTTCAGAAACCAGATCTGCCCATGAGATTTTTTGCCTTTCATTATTTCCCCAGTTTAAATTTTGCTTCACCTTGCCCTTTTCTTTCATAGGAATAATTTTTAAATTAGGGTACTGATTTTTCGTATGTCCAGGCTTCCTACATCGAAAGCAAATAACATCAGAAGGAATATATTCATTTTTACCTTTTTTCCACTTTTGCTTATGCTTTGGTGAGCTTTGTGATTTTCTTGACAAGTCATTGCATTCGTCACCAACTAAGCTATGTCTTTCTGTATCTTCATCTTTTAGAACAATCATTTCACCTGCATCCATAAGTCTTTGACCCAAACTTTGCTCGTAGGCAATGAGTGAGCCAATCAAACTATCAATAGAATATTTATTTAAATCTTTTGATTCACAAATAGCAACTACTTTAAACTTATCCAGTAGACAACGAAGAATTTTGTTAACTTTTTTAAAATTTGAAAATTCTTTTCCTAAAGTATGCAATGAGGTTACAATTTGAATAAACCTAGTATACATATCTAAGATCGTCTCATAGGGTTTCATGCAAAACAGTTCAAAATCATGCATTAACATATTCAACTTGGATTGATTGATTTCACTAGTGCCTTCGTATATAGTGTGTAGTTCATCCCAAACTTTCTTACCAGTAGTGCACGTGCATACTAACATAAAATCTTTAAAATTTAAATCAAAGAAAAAGCAATTTAAGGATTTTGCATTCAATTGAGCATTTACTTGTTCTTCCCTATTCTATTGATTAAAAGGAATATCAGTTTTAACTCCATTAACAATACGTGACGGTGATGAATAACCA